>NC_089315.1:2461952-2594452 GCF_036669915.1 Pocillopora verrucosa | reverse complement strand
TATAACGGTATAGATAGAATATATCGGCGAGGCTCTTGGGTGCCATCCTAGATCAAGAATGATTCTTCAGGTGTTGTGGTGACCGCCTTATTCTTAAGAGGCGCCAGCCAGTCCTTGGCGAAGGAAATTGAAACATCTCATCGGGCAGAAGGAAAAGTACTTGCGAAATAACTTCACATGTGATATTCCCTTTCCTGACGCAGTTAAAGATAAGAACAGAATAGCATAATTATCAATTATTCAATAACATTTGTATTTTTGTAAAACGTGTTAACGAGAAACCTCTTAGGGTTAACCAAAATCTCCCAATAACTCGCACTCTGACTTTTTTAAATAACAATTCTTCTTGACTTGTCTAAGGCTACGGGAGGGAGTGCATTCTCATCATTTTTTCTCAATGACCGACCCATTTCAAAGAAGGGAAGTGAACGATTGTGAAAATACATCTTTCGTCCAATCAGAGACACGAACAATAGTACTTCACAGTGTTAATCTCAGTATGTATAAAATAGAAACTTATTATATTCACTGAGGCCTTTTCTTGGTATTTGATAAGGCATGACTCTCAAGCAAGATATATATGGACAGTTTTCGTGCTGGCTGCTTGAATAACTGAGGACAACTTAGTGATCTGAGTAACTAATATTATTCACTAATCCAATTAGGTTATATGACAAACGATAACTACAAAGCTTTCTACTGAAGAGTGCCAGCTATGTTACATTAACTGCTTTTATACAATGAAATGCAAGATTTTCTCCAAAGTACTTGCTCTAAGAATACAAAGCACTTAGTTTTCGGTGATAACATAACTAAGAACGGAATGACAAAATATGAAGCAATATGAAAAAGCAAAGTGGAAATGCCTAAATATACACAACATATGATACTCAATTGCACAGACGCGACATTTAGACATCCCACTCCCTTAAAACTTCCCGGTAATTGCTATTTGCACTTTTAATATACGTGAATGTAAAGTTAAATTGATCGATCAATGGCAATTAACAATACAGAGGCGTTAAGGACCACGAACAGGACATTTACAAAGATGGAGTCGTTCTTGTCCTCTCCCCGACTCTCATCCCAGTTTGTGTAAACTGCACCCAGACAAACGTCAAAGAAAATTATCCAAAGAACAAATGTTTGTAGGTGGTCTTCAAACTTGTCCTTGATTGGTCGGAATACGGTGTAGAGCACTCCAAAGACGCTGACTGTCAGAACTGTGAGACCGATTTGAGGAAGGCTTTTAGATCCAAATAGGAAAATCAATGAGATCAATATCAGTTTGCGGTACATCTCTATGACCTCCCAAAACCAAATTTCTTCTTGTAGTTTTCAAAGAACACTCTGAGCCCGAAAGAAACTGTTTCGTTTTCATGGGACTCCCGATATTTGTAAGTGAGAAACAAAGCCAAAAGTGGAAATCCTACGAGATATAATGCCAGAATAGAGGCCATGAGCCAATACAAGCTGTGGCGAGGAGTGAAACACTGGATAGAGTAGTCAGCTCTCAGAAGGAAGATACAGTCGAGCTTTTCGTTTGAGAAACACGTTTCTACACACGCACCGGGAAGAGGTAGAATTTGAATAATCGACTTGCTCGTCGTGGGGTAGGTCGTTAACAACAATAGGAAAATGTTCAGATAGCAAGATTTCTTCAAACTCCTAATTTCCCTCATTTTTTGGCTTTCAGCACGGTCGGTTTTGTTTATAATGTAGCGTATTTTAACGAAAAGATAAAGGAAAATCAAGCCGACAAGGAGGACATTTAAAGCAACGATCACTGTGAACTTTCCGAGTTCATCGAGACGCAGGGAAGAATGAATGCAGCTTAGTGGCGCAAACTGCAAGATGTTCCCTTCAAACACTTTTAGAACCTTCTCCGTTGAGATCAAAATGACTGGCCACTGGCCTTTCGCTAATGCCGAGAAAATTCCAGCAATGACTTGGTAAAAACCAAGCACAATCTTAAAGCACGACATGACGACATCTGCAACTGTCCGGTTATTCTCTGCACGTTGGAGTCACCCCAAAGAACTATTAGAAACACAGCAACAAAAAGAGAAATTACCAAGATGGAAGAAGTAACTGTTACAGTTAACCGAGGACATTTCAAGCAAGTGTGAAATCGGAAGTAAAAGCCTTTAGAGCAGGTTGCACACAAAACTCCTTTATATCCATGGTGGCATTCAGAGTCGATTCCACCCTCGCAAGACTTGCAATTGGCATAAGGACATTTGAATGGCTTTGGAAGTAAAGTATTAAACGTAGAATATGACGTGTCGTAATCTGGTTTAGAAGAGTGGATGTTATTAACAAAACATTTAAAGAATTCCTTTTCAGACTGATTTGACCATTTCCAGAAGAAGTTAGGAGCAAGTATTGCTGTATCGTTCCCACAAACAAAACCGTGTGGTGGACATGCTGAGCACGGACCAAAACGATCCAACCGATAAAAGTTTTGAAGACATCTGCATGCTCGATATTCCGCAGTCTCGTTGGAGAGAGTACCTGCAATTTAGATAAATAGTGTATTCACATTATTTGGTACAAAGGCGCAAAGCCAACCGTTAAAATAAATTCAACTCATCAAACCGCAAACAGTTAGTTAGGAATTAGCTCCAAGGATAGGTTCTACTTTCGGACGCAAAATGGAGTCCAGCGGTACTCACACTAGCGAGAAATTATTTGCCAGCCGTTTCCATTTTGGATTGAGAAGAAAAGTTTTTCTTTTTTCTGCAACGCTATGAACCACACATGGAATGTCATGCAGGGAGAAGTTTCATGGTGAAAAATTTTAAGAGTGTCTCAGAGAAAAAACATCAGTTACCGTATGGACATGCCACACAGTCGGTAGGACTTGTCCCAGGATGTCGCGTTTCAGAAACAAATGTACCAATGCTGCATCTTTTGCAATCAACTTGTCCCATTTCATCCTGATAAAAACCACCTGTGAAGATATGTAGCTTTCGCCTTTAATGTGTTTGTAGCGTTACAAGATAACGTACAAGAAAAAGGGTAATCGCAATAACGCAATCACGATTACAACCACAATCACGTTAAAAAACTGTTTTGCGAACTAAAACATTTACACGAAGGTAAAACTCTCTCCAAAATGTCAAAGAACGTGAAATGTCACGTGACACGCAACGTAAGTACAACAGGAAATGAAACCACAACGGAAATGAAACGGTAGCCACCAGATATTATGTAAGAAGGATGCAACGACATAAAACTGATTATGAGTGAAAACTGGACTAATTGGCGGTGGCCCTACAGGCACCAGCTCACTTTACACGCAGAACCAACTAATGAAAAAAAGAAGGCAGGGATGAAAACTTTAAAAACGAGAGCAAAGGAAACGAAAATGGGATAGAGGGAAAATTTAAGTTAGGATCTAGCACTCGGAGTGACCAAGCTTGAGACCTCTTCTATTAAAGAACGTAACTAACAACGGCTCGAATTTTCTCTAGTAATGTTATGTTGTTCCAAATTAGTTAACTATGACATGAAGCATTTTAAATGTCTTTTGTCACCTGCAGGACACTTGATACACATCTGTTTGGCGTGCATGAAATAACCAACTTGACAAAGAGAGCAGTTACGACATCTGGAGCCACTGGGATGAGGCCCACAGGAATGGCACTCAAAGCCTGAACTTTCCAGGCCACCACTGTAGCTAGATTGTTCTCCAGTCAAAAGTGTATTGAATGTAGTGGAGGGGGCACAGTCACTTAAGTTTAAGAAAATAGCAAAATATTGAAAGCAATTGAAATTTTAATTATAACAAATACTCAATTCAGTAGACTTTAGCAGGAGCCATTATGGGCTCCTGACTTAAGCGCCTATCGTCTGGAAACAATGAATCTAATAGTACAGATGCAAGATATGATATATGAAATAAGTCATCTTAAAACGTCAACATTAGGTTTACTCACATTACAGACTGATACTGTCCTTTCGGCAGCTGAAGAAGGTTTTTACATGTCAACGATCTGTAGATTATTTTGATGATAATTTTAATTGCAGGAGCGATACTCTTTAGATCTGTGGTCCCCACCAACGGCGGTCGTTTTATCGCGGTTTTTGTACTGTAAAGGGACGAGCACTCCATCTGCCGGTGGGCCACGCTCTCAACGTCCAGCTTAAAACACACACACCCCTTCCTCCCCCCCATCTCCCCCCCCGCCCTCCCCCCGCCTACCCTTCACCCACGCAGCACCACAGTTTCTCCAGTACCTTAACCCCATTGCCCAATTCTCAAGTGCAAATTTTATTCTTACGGTGTAAGGAGACTTATGGATTAGAATCTTCCCGCTCGAGAGCACCATATAATGAACTCGCTTATGCTTGTTTCCGAACCCGTCTATTCCGATTTTTGAGTCCGGTGCGTTAACCAATAAGCAATCTCATATCCTTTTGCGAAAATTAACCGATGTAGAAACACCGATTGAGGTCAGCTTAGATTTTAAAAGCTTATTAATGCTCTCCTACAGCCTTGAAGATCTTCGTTAAATTCAAGTATGTGGCCTTTCGAAAATCGATAGTCACCTTTCAATATTCAAAGGAGTGCTTTGGATTCACTTACACTTTTTTTTGTTTCGGTGTCCATTTTGTCGAACACATTCCATCTAGTAACGAGTGTAGGAGGATTATCAAAGATAGTACTGAAAAAAATGTCAATAATAAGCTAATGATTAATTCAAGCTTACACATACTTATAGAGACATGGTTTTTTTTTCTTATCATATGGGTTGATGTGGTTACCGTTTTTTGTGCAAAATTTACCCTTTGACCCCTTAGAGTGACTAGCATCCAATTTCTCCTAACAATATCATCCCTGAATTAAACACTTAGGTCGGGAGAAGAATGGAGGTGATCGCCAACTGAAAAAGCTCTTAATTGTTAAACAGATTCTCCTTACCAGCACCTTACAAAACGTATAGAAAACAGTTTGGAGAATATTCACTCTAAGGGTGTAAAGGATTAATAAAAAAGGCAACAATCAAAAACAGATCAATGATCCTCTTGAAGCCAAAGTGGTAAGCTTGATTAATACATTTCACTGTAGCGTTTAAAACTTCACTTTATTTTTCAATTTACTCACAGTTGTTTCAGGTTAAGTCTGCTAAAGGATTCACTTCCAATCGTTTTGATGGCATTACTGTGAAGAAAACTATATAAAGGAAGAAATGATAACAAAAAAAACTAAACAAAACAAAACAAACCCAAACAAGTCAAATTTCTCATATTGTTAACACAACAGGACTCAGCGCTTGCAATCTATGTTACGCATTGAAACATTCATGTTTATTGATGGTTGAATTTTTCTCAGTTTCTACTAATTCAACCTAGAGACTGCGTGGTTCAAACCATGTTGACATATAGGCGTCGTCATCCATATATCATGCCCCGTGTGTATCACAACAAAGCCTTTATTTTACTTTACTGGTTTCCTTGAATATTATATTCTGTTATCTTATTATATTCTAGGATATACGTTAACATTATAAAACGTACATGTACTTACACTGATTTCAAAGCAGTTTCATCAAAAACACCGTTGGAAATAAATGTCAGTTTGTTTTTTATCAGCATGCTGTAAATTAAAAAAGAGTATTAAACACAAAAGCTATTTAAGAAAGGATTGTAGACGTAATATGATTTAATAACGAAATAAATACATAAATAAAAATCAAGATGCGATTTATTGATTGATGAGTGTGTTTTTAGTCAGGTGGGATTACAGACATGAAAAACCAAAAGGGAGCTTACAGCGTCTTCAAGCTTGAAAGTCCTTCAAAGGTGCGATTGTTGATGTTGGAGATGTTGTTGAAGCTAATCATCCTTGATTTAGAAAAAAAGAGCATTGTGAACAGTTATACCGTTTGAACAACAATAATAATGGTTATGATGATAATAGTAGCAATATCAATAAGAATATCACTTTTTGATAAGTCACAATTTGGCTTGCGGCATCGGATCGAAGTTTTATATTAAACAACCCCCAGAAAGCAAATGACAGTTATGCAAAAAGTAGAATCAGTCAGCGTTAATTTAAAAAGACTTGCAGCGATTTTCTGTGGCTGGTTTTAAGGGAGGAGGGCAAATAGCAATGTTTTTTCTCCAATAGGATATTGCTGCTAACAACATGATTCAATTTATCATAAATTTGGGAAAAGTGCGCTGAATATTTACTCACAGAATTTGTAATGTTCCAAGCTTATTGAATAAGCCATCTGGTATGACCGCAATTTGTTGAATGACAAGTCACTATAAGGAAGATAACATGAATAAGATTAGGGATAAGAAACAGACGCATCTACAGCATTTACTTCTTCTATAGCTATTGGTACCATGCTATTAAAAATACAACCAACCAGAATAAAAGAAATCAGTTGTATATTCGACAGTATTGCAGCTGCCCTTTCCGATCTTATTCTGCCAAAATTCAGCGAGCGGTGGCGGCGTTTCCAGTTTATTTTAGGTGTTGTTTGAGCCGTGTCAGAGCCAAATATTCCCAGGACGTTAATTCATGAGGTCGAAAACTCAGTAAAAATAAATATTTAACCAAAAAGATATAGTTGACTGATCAAGAAGTTGATGTTTTCGTTGTAAGGCGAAGAAACTTAAGAGCAGTGAAGAAAACGAGTTCGGATGGAAGCAAGTTTGTCGACTTAAATCAAGAACTACCTCATTTTTAAAGGAAAGAGGTCTGGCGGAAATTCCCCCAGCCTAATTGGATGACCACTATGCCATTATCACTTTATTTTCGAGAGATTCGAAAGGTCGACGGAGATCAGAGGGGTATGCATATACCGAGAAAATACAAAAACTCGTGGGATATTCTATGGTATACCACTCAAAAGCGTTACATGACCAGTATAAAAATCCATGAACAGATGAACCCGTTCAAAGTAAAGAAAAACCCAGGAAAGACTATCGTAACTGGTTAAACATCATTCAGAGGGTAAACCCCGACAAAAACTATAGGAGCTTCATGGATTTATTTGTGGCAAAAGATGTCTCGAATTGACTTTCCTTGCCTGCTATTACATTAAATCTTACTTACATTGATCCCACTATGGAAATATTTTGAAATATGTTTGGTGGAAGATAATCGATTTCATTGCTAGACAACAACCTACAAGATAAAAGTGTTATTTGTTTTTAAACTTAAAAGTTTATTCGATAGGCATAATATTGAGGGACGTTAAGCTTTACGCAATAGGAATAAGAAAAAAATACCTCAAACTGATTGACTTATGAAATGCTTTTGTTTTGATAAAAGAATGCATAAGAAAAGAAACACAGAGTATGAAATTGATACTTCGAAAAGAGCTAAGAGAATTTATCTGGGCTTCTGATATCAAAATTAATGACCATAAAGAAGCATAATAGAATATCGTTTTTTTTTTTTTGACTGAACATAGCTCTTTTGACTGAAACACAAGAGCATTTGCAAATTATGAGTGAATCAGTTGTGCACGTGATAAGCTGTTTGCTTTTGCGTAATTATTATGTTATAGGTAATAAAGAATCATTCACGTGCAATTCGTATAGATAATCACATGATTTCGAGTGCAATTTGAAATAAATAAGCACCTGTAAAATTTTTTCAAAGACTAACAAAATTGCACGAGCCCGTAGGGCGAATGCAATTTGTGGTCTTTGAAAAAATCAACAGGTGCTTATATATTCAACATTGCACGAGAAAAATCATTTGATTACGTATTAATAATTTACATGAAAAAATACAAGATAGCTTATCATAATCATGCAGAAGCAAAGCGCACACTTCAAGTGCAAAAGTAATTTACTCAAACCATGCAAGTGACTTTGTGCGTTCGGTCATAGTAACCGCGTACAATAAAAACAATAATACACCATGATGTTTTCACATCTTTAAGGTGCAAAAAAGTTCAATGTCCGGCTAAATAGTTCAAGGAATTGTTCAGTATGTCCGAATCACTTTCGATGAAATGTCGTTTGCGAGGTTTAACCATGTTTGTGTTTAGTTTTGGCGTAGAATCGCTCGAGTTAAGTGTTAAAGCTGGGTCGGCTCGTAACTTTCGATTTCCTTCTCCGAACACCACTTTTTCCAAACCTACAACCAAAGAGCATTGCTTTTTACAGTGTTTTCGTTGTTGTTAGAGCTGTTTCTCAGCTACTGTATTGTTGTTGCGGTGGCGAAAGAAAACCTGCCGACCATTGTTTTGCTCGCAAATTTTCAGCGTATCCAAATGTTGCGAAATCCAAGGCTCGCACTTGATTGGCTGTCTATGAGTTTCTTTGTTTACTGACCAATCAGAATGTCTGGTTTGTTATACTTCTCTGCACTGAATTAACCCTCTTCTGCACTGAAATACCTGAAAACTGCATTTATCTTAACCAATCAGAACTAAGTAATTTCTTCATGTATATTATTAGGAATAAAGCCTGAAAACTGCCCACTCATCTACTCCAAATTGCGCTCTTCATCTTTTGAAAACCTGAATTTTGCATCTTTTACTTTTTATTAACGTAATTGCTTTCGACGAATCATCGCTAACTTTATCTCCGAAAACTACTCGATGTCAAAAGTCCAAAATGATGTTCTAAAACGTAAGAAAGAATATAATTATTGCACCTAAATTTGAGGAAAGATAAACCTTATTGCTATAGATATTGTTTCTTGTACCAGCGTGCATTCATAATGATATGAAGCACGCAGGGAATACTGAATGCACGAAAAAAAGGTCGGTGTCAACTGTAGGTTCTTGGTTGCTGACAGATCTTTGCGCGTGCTTTATGTCGTAGCTGACGTTTGAACCAATTTGTTTTGTAAGATATTCATGGCGCTCGTTTGAATTTTCTGTAAGGGGAAATTTGATCTCTACTACGCTGTAATGCAAACAGGCATGGCATCGGCACGGACTGGGAATATGGATCACGCTCGCACCCATGAATCTGATCACAAGAATTTACTGCATGAAACAAATTGGAAACGTCTACTCACAGAAAGTCACTTGTATACTTACAGCTCAAAGAGGCGTTTAATTCCAGATGTTGCAATTCTTGATATATCTTTGATCCGATTCTTATTTAATTGCCTGCAAAAAGCACAACAAAAAACTTTAAAAAATTGTGAAAACTTATTTGAATTTTTCCTTTGTACTACCTTTGATACTTGAGCGAAGTCTTTCAATTAGAATCATTTGAACACGTCATAGTTGTGTACTGTTGAAGATCTTCTGAATCGACGCTCACCTTGAACTGAACCTAGTCTCAATTTGTGGCACCCTGTGATAAGCTTTTGAGAAGACTTACTGTCTCCAAATAAATGGAATTTGATCATGCAAGGATGATTAAAGTCACGAAAATGTACAAACTAAAAACGCGGAGTAGTTTTTTTTTTGCAATAGAAGGAAATGTTACAATAACCATCTTTACCAGTTGTCGTTAAAGGGGTGTTCAGAGATTATAAACCAGTTTGTAATCTCTGGAGGCTGTGTAATCATTTTATATCTTATCAAATCCTAACAGTTATTGCAATTTAAGAATAGTACGTATTACAAGGTTATGCGTCAATGAATCGAAGCTTCAACATCCTCCCCAGGCACCCCGGGTTTTGAACTTTTGAAGATTAGTTCGTTCAAATTCCCGCTCCCGAGCAAAAGTTATGTTCAAATGCCCCACTTATTTTTTTTTTTTTTTTTTTTTTGCACAGCAACCAAGACTTTCTACATATTGACCAATCTTTAAAGCCTACACTTCGTACATCTTTTCTTCTAAGCAATTCGCTCGCAAAAGTGAACTATTTGCCCAAAACGTGCACCTCCATATTTTAAAGATTGAACACTTGTATTCCCACGAAAGACTCAACACTTCCAGTTCAAATTGCCCACCCCAGCAAGGCAAGGTTTCCCAACCCCCGATTGGGGATGGCCAGGAGGGAAGGAAGGGGGGGGGGGGGGGATTTGAAGCTAAGAATTGATCGGCGCACCATACTTACAGAAGTACAATAACCTTAGGACCTTTCAAATCTGGTACAGATGTTAGTTTGTTCTCTCGAAGAATGCTGTAGAAGTCGTACAAACAACAACAGGAAAAAAAAGCAAATGAACAGTACGCCATCGTGTTTCTCTTAGCAATAAGCAATGTCCTTCTCAGGGCCTCGATCATATATGGTCAACAAACAAGGAGCTACAGGATATAGTATCTAAAACATGGCAAAACGTTTTCAGTGCAAACTCAAAGATAACTTTTAAAATAGCAGAATTCCGGATGTTTTTAATTCATGACATCTTTACCGCAATACGTCGAAACTTAACCCACTTCAAGCTGTCATGTCGAATCAGAAAAATGTTTCATTTCTTCAGTATCTTTTTTTCTTCCTCTTTTTCCTGTCATACATTATTTAATCTTCTGCGTTTGATTGTGAATTTACGACTTTAGCGCTACTCCTGATCAAGCGTCGAACAAAGCAATATACCCCGGTATGTCATGTTGATGTTTTTACTTGTGATTGAAAAAAAAAAACTGGGTGACATGACTCAGGATTTAGGGCAACATGACTTCGGGCGAGATGCCTTTAGGGTCACATGGCTGTAAAAAAAAAATTGTTCATATCCTATTGATATTATATAAGTATTTCAGGTTTAAAGTATCTGCTTATCTTGCACTTGGAGTCTCACTTACCATCTATTGAGAACTTTAAACTGTTTAAACGTTCCATCACCTATGGTCTCTAATTCGTTTCCGTGAAGGAACCTATCAGTTGTTAGTAGAGTCAAAATCATTCTTTACCTTCTTCTTTTTTGTGTGGAGACGAGGGGAAAGGGGGGAGAAAGGGTCGTATTGCCTCTGCTTTGCATTGATGCATATGAAAGTCAATCAGCCTATCTATTCAAATGTGAAATAAATAAGGCGAGTACCATAAGTGCTATCCGTGGTTTAAACCACTGTCCATAGAAACGATCGAGGTCTCTTGAAAAGTTCTTTTTAGTAAGTTCTTATTATTATGCAAAGAACGGTGTTCCTTAACGACGATTTACTTACAGATTTGTGAGCTGATCCGTAAGTCCTTCTACTGTGCCCTCGTGTATAATATTCAGCTTATTGAAGGACAGATCACTAAAAACGGACAAATGTATAATGACTTGTGGCTGGTCGGGATTAGAAAAGTTTCGGCAAAATAAACCTGCTAAGACTGCCTAAGTCAAACGTCAAGAGAAGTGTTTGCATAACAGAACATAACACACAATTTCTTGATCTAGTTAATTATGTACATATAACTTTAAGACCGCTTTTCTCACGATACATATCGCGCATAATCAATCGCTCGGACATCTGAAAAATCAATAATAATATCTAAGAAAAAATTTACTCACAGTTCTGTAAGATTTTGCATGGCTTTAAATGTTCCATTTCGATATCTTCAAGGTGGCACCCACTCATGGAACTGTGGAAAAAAAAGTCGAGAAATAGTTTGAAGTGAAGGAAAGAGTAGGGGAAACTGCCAAACAATGTAAGTATGGAAAGTTCTGACAGCGGATTTATGAGACAAGTCTATCACTAATGAATTCTCTGTCACTTTCAATGCCGTTTTGTTTTTTTTTTTTTTTTTTTTTTTCAGCCAAAGTACCAACAACATTCCTAAGTCATATCTCAGGAGTCAAGATTTTTATTGAAAGAGCTGGATCGCGAGGGGGAACTACGAGTTTTTAGAATTTATTGAAGGGGTAGTTTAAAACAATTTTGTACAGGATGGCAGCCAACCTCTAAAGAGGTGAAAAGCATGTATTTCATCTAAAGTTTGTTGTTTTCATTCTTTGTAAAATTGAACCCGCAAGAAAATAACGCAACTTTCTATGTTGATCCAGCTTTATTAAATTGACTGTAACTCGTGCGGAACATGTTCCGGTGAAAAGTTAAGTTTCAGGCGCAGTTATCGGTATGGCCACTTTGTCGAAAAAGAAAAAGCCGAATCGACCCAAAGGAGCACAAATCAGTTGGCTAAATAAACAACATTCGGAAGCTAAAAGTTGAGCAAAAACCTTTAAACTATGTAAAACAAGGGACGTTATCTAAAAGGAATAGTGAGAGAGTAGTCAAGCATGCACGTGACTGATCACGTTCGCACACGGCGTTTTTGTTACAAGTTTCGAAATCATTGGAGAATTTTCTAGAGCTACTAACTTACAGAAGCTCCATCTTATTAAAGCCAGCGAAGAAGGTGGATGGCAAAGTAGGTCCAAGTGGATTTGAATCAATATTCCTGTAAAAGTGCACAATGAGCAGGATATCCTTGTTAGATAACGTTTGACCGTTTGGTGTATAGACAGGAACTAAGTTTATAAAATAATTCAAATAGTACGCGCGCTCTGATTGGCCATAAAACCATTTTACATGAGCGTCTTGGTTTGCGTACGCTTAACTCTTGGTTTGCTACGCTTAACTCTTGTTCTCCAACCTCCCGCGTGTTTACATCAGGCTGTGTAAACATGGAAACCATTTTACATTTCTTCAATTCAAGATGAGTAACTGCGATCGATGATATATATAATTAAAAAAAGGATATTGATAGTTAATAAATTGCGATAGTTATGGAAGAAACCTGGTAAGTTTTGAGCTTGAACTTAGAAACAGAGAAAGCAGTTATTATTTTCATCACAAGCGTGGAACTATAGGGAAAAAATGAATTTTTCATTAAATATTTAAACCAATACTTTCGGATACCCCGCTCTGATTCGCTGGCAATGAGTTCACGAGAACTGGATCTTGGACTAGGCTTATAGGTCCATATTTCCATAACTTCCCTATATCTTTCATAGTTGTCTTTTTTTTTCCTTTTACTTGTACGACATATATTATTGATTCTGTAAGCATGTGGAACAGGATAAAAGGTCGTACTTACAGTTTTCGAAGCCGTTTTAATCCTTTGAGAATGACTTTTGCGTCAGTACTTGATAGAAAGTTGTGTGTGATAACGCTATGCAAGTAAAATATTTAGCATTGACTTTTAATGAATTTACTAAGTTTTAAAACATTTTGAAAAAAGTCCGTTAGGTAAGAGACATAAGCCAGCAAACACCATAAATTTTCTCTCCATATACTGGGTAAATACTTTGCAAAGGACAAAAAGATGACAAGTTCACTTTATTTTGATTCCTTCACATTAACTAACAGCTTAAAGTGCAGACCTGACGGTCTTTTTTTTAGAGAGAAAGAGGAAATTCATATTTGCTTGCATTACATTTATCGAAGGTCTTCTGTGTTTGCTTGCGATGTAAAGAAAAAAAGTGGCGATCTGACGAAAAAGGTACAATTTAATGTAAGGATAAAAATCAGTTGCGAGTTTTAATACGTTTTTTCTATCTTTTCAAAAATATATCGTTAACAAAACTCACAGTTGAGATACACTTTCCGGAAGGAAGAAACTCCCTGAAATTAGGTTGTCGGCAAGATTTCTAGGGAAACAATTGTAAGTTCCAAAAATATGAAGCTCAGAAATTGCATATCACATCGTTAATCTAAAATTTATATATTTAGTTACTTTAAGCTTAAGATTTTGAAGCAGTAAATAGTTTCGCAATTATAAATTAAAGGGATTGGGATTAGCGAAAACACAGGAGCTGACAAGATTTTATGAAAATTTGCGGACAAAAATGCTTTTAACCGGACAAACATATGAACCTACTCATTCATTATAAATAAACGCATTCTTACACTATTTCCAGCTAATCCATATCCCTGAAAGTGTTGTGGGGAATGCGTCGAAATAAGTTATTCGACAAGTCACTAGAATGAAAAAGTTTATCTCAATTAATAATCAAAGCTTGCCGAATTTAAATACATGCAAAATTTGCTTCCTTTTACTGCACTCCATTTGCACATTTGTACACGAAAGTAAATAATAAAAAATTCTTCATTCAGATTGGTTAATAGTTTTGTTTTGTTTTGTTTTGTTTTTTTTTTTTTTTTCAAGAAGCTTACAGATAATCAGTAAAATCTCCTAGTGCTAAAACTCTGAAAGTCTCTCCATAAAAAAAATCCCTATTTTTTTTTGTTTTGTGGTAGGTATCTGAATGCTTAATGTCTGGTCAACTTCGCAACTCTGCTTTCAGAATTCTCATGTGTGACTTCAGACTAAGTGTTTTGACAAATTTTCATTGTTTTTGAAATTCCAAGCAGCGCCCCAGTAGTCAAATGACTGTTTGTTTGCGCTAGAAGATTTATTCGGGTTTTAAGTTCTTTTAAGGCAAGCTTGTCATCAAATTTCTATTACAGGTAGGCATACATATTGTAAACGTTATTGCAAATATATCATCGCGCAAGGATCTGTAATACTAACAGCGAAGCTTACACTATTTTGTTTTTCCCTTCAATACATGTCTAATGGTTATTAAATTTCACAAAAGCTTAAAATAATAATAGCAACGATGATAGTGATAATTATGATAACAATAACAATAAATATACCAGCCTATTAATTTTAAGCTGAATCTATCCCATACTTTAAAATTATTTACTTACAGTATTTTTTAAAACAGTTAGGTTCCTGAAGGAGTCTTCTGAAATCGACTTTAAGGAACAACTCGAAAGTTTCCTAATGAAGAAATTGAAAATAAAATTAGTTGCAACACTTGTATCATTTTAAAAGCATGAAGCTACGCTAAAAAGGTTAAGAAAAACATATTTCAGAAAACTAAACAAAGGTTACAGATGGGTGTTATTGCCTGGTAAATTTTTAAATGTGCTTTTTTTTTTTTTTAATTCAACAGATAAACCAAACATTGCTTTCAAATAGCAAAACCTTTCAAACCATGACTCGGTTCTTTTTTGAAGAAAGGTCTAGATTTTTTTAATCACTTACAGTTCAATTGTATTGCTGGGGATTCCAGTCGGAATGTATCCATGAACTTGGCATTGACTATCATGCGGGTCCTACCGAAATGGTACATTGACAGATTTTTTGGCTGCAAACATCACTCTCGCAAGGTGTTACAATCCACAAGACCAATATAACTTGTATCAGGCCAATAAACATCACTACTGAGTCCATAGTAATCTGCTGGGATCAAAAACCACTTGATTTTTAAATAACTACACTAATGATTCAAACACCGCCGCGGTTTTAAAGAAAGTAACAAAGCTTACGAGAAAGATCACACAGAGTGTTTGCCGGTCAGTATGTTTTCAATTTTGATGATTTTCTAAAAAAACCTGTGCTTTTCGATACAGCTTTCTGTAATGATCTATTTTGAAATTTGGGTCACTGTAGAAAGAGTTGTCTTGAACAGATCGCTCTGCCAATTCATAACGATGCTTCTCCATCCGCGTGAGAAAAAGAGCCTCTCTACTTATTTAAAAATCCATTGAACCAGCCTCAAGTTGAGACGTATGCACACATTCTTAGGTTGCCTATAGCTTGTAGGTAACAGAAACAACTAAAGATAATAAATTGAATCATTACAGTTCGAAAGTGTGCTCTGTAGGTCACTTTCAAGAAAGACAAATTGAACTTTACTGCTAGATTGTGCACAATAACAGCGAAAATTTCAGTTGAAGAAAAAGTATATCGTGATACAAATTGGCTTTAGTCCTTGTATCTCAGACAGCCTTTGAGCCGTATTATTCGCTGAGTTTAAAAACCCAAATGTAGGAAAAGAAGTAAGCGCTTACTTTACACTCTTTTCCTGTAAGAACATTTTTTTAAAAAAAAAAAACCTTAGGCTGATATTAACATATATTCAACATATAAGAACTGCCTAGCCTGAAAGTCAGCTAAGAACGTCTTTATTTTTCTTTTTTTTTTTTTTCTTTTGTTTGAACTTTGATCTAACAATTTTTAGGGATTTTGTTTTCAAACTAATATTGCGGTTTTCTTATCGCATGATACACTGAAGAGCAACTCATTTTGTAGGTTTCCTTGTCACGTCGAAATTAAGTTAATGACATTCTGTACCACGTACCGTTCAGGCTCGAGTCACAAAAAATAAGGAACATTCAGCCTCAGCCAAAAGTTAATATTTCTTATAATAAAAAGAGTGTACATAAATGAACATAGATTAAAGTTCACACGGCAACCAGGTGGACAATCAGACATAGTTTGATGCTACTCTGGTTTGCAGATTTAATGAATGTAACTGAAAAAGTTACAATTCATAGACCCAACGTTTCGACACTCCTGTCTAGTGCCTTCATCAGGGGTGATCTAAACGCTTCAACAAGAGGTCTTTTATATGATCACTAATTAGCGGCCTTTTTTCTGACGAGGTGTAAATAGGCGTCAGGAAGCAAACCGCCATCGTCACGATTTAAAGGAGCGTGGGCGGAGGTAATATGCCAAGCCTCCAAACAAAGGCGCCGGTGGTAACGCCGATTAGTGCTGATAATTTTAGAATTATCCTGTAGAAGTCCTAAATGTAATAACTATCCTAAATGTAATAAAGTCCTAAATATAATAACAATTGGTCCTAAATGTAATAAAGCCCTAAATGTAATAACGTTCGGTCCTAAATGTAATAAGGCTCCTATGCAATCGTTTAACTGCGCTAACATTGAGATGTGAAAGTGACAGCTGTTGCACCAAAGAATCGTCTGACCAGTATTCATGGCATATTGCGGGCTCACTGATATGAATCAGCGTCTTTTTATTTGCTAAAGACGTAGATTGAGAAGCATTGGCTACAAAACCTTATACTGATACTAATGTGCTTTTGGCAGCAAATTAACGGACGTAAAAGCAATGAGAACGCTGACCAATAGCTCTCTTTATATCATTGGCTCAGACTCTTAAGTGTGACAGATTTTGACGATATACTTCTGTCATCAGTGCTGAAGTTAACACCTCATGAACCGAATTACAAGGAAAAGGAAGGAAGTCCATCGACTTATGTGTTAGAAAAATTCCGGGCTCGGAAGTGCATTTTTTGAACTCTCTTCCCTTGCCAGAATGTATGGGTCTGCATAAAATATATTCATATGCGTTTTGATCAAGCGTGAGGTCAAAATGGCTGGATGTTGGCCGAGTTCTTTTTTTTGCGATTTTACCGAAGTCTCGGTCCATAAAAAAGTAGTAGAAAGAGAACGAGGCTAACAGGCCAGAAATCTTGACCATACAACCTTGGTCTCGACATGTTGCCTTTTTTCCACGCAAGAGTAAAATTGAACCATTGAACTACAATATTTAACACAAGATGGTCAGTTGATGGTCTAATCAACCATTCATTTTTTTTTTCCTTTAGCCCTTTATGACAGGTTCATCAGTTCCCGAACCGAAGTATTAGGAAAACATATATTTTTCAGTTGATCTCGAGTTTATATTTCATTTTTTGTCGTCATCTCTTCTCCCCGCCGTGAGGGGAGAAAATGAATAGATAAATAGATGAATGAAAAAGAAAGCTCAACAGTTTCCATTTAGTCATATGGTACATGAACTGATTACTGAGGTGGAGTAAAGGCATAGAGGGCTAGAAATGCAATATCTCAGGTTCAAAATTGATAAATCAGGATAGTCAGTCTTAAGAATGAACCCAAATGCTTCATTAAAATCAATTGACATTGAATAACATTGATGTGCAAAATTTCAGTAACACTACTGATAATAATAATTTTCTTTTGGATTAACATGTGACACAGCGAAATCATTCAAACTGCTCTAAAATGGTGCATCACTACTAAAGATTTAACACGAACGATAACATCAACAATAGCATGCTAGTTCATCATCAATTGTACTCAATTTCTTGTCAAAAAAAGTCTTAATGATTACGTACCAATCGATTCCATTCTTTAAGCTTCCAGCCAAGCACTAGCCCACTTTGGGCTGAAAATGATTTTCTTCAACTCGATCAATAGACCGCTTTAAGGACCATACTTCGACTACTGATATTTCTTATGTCTAGCAAGTAGAAAGACGCTGATTTATATCAGCGAGCCCGTAATGTGACATGTATACTGGTCAGCGGTTTTTTTGGTGCAACAGCTGTCACTTTAACATCTCATTGTGGATGTCCCCCATAATAACAATGCACTGAAGGAGTTAAACGATTGCATTGGAGGCATATTACATTTAGGACTAAACGTTATTACATTTAGGACTTTATTACATTTAGGACCAAATGTTATTACATTTAGGACTTTATTACATTTAGGTTATTACTTTAGGACTTCAACATATCCCACCCAATTGTATGGTTGGTTAGGCATGTATGCTCCGATAAAGCTGAATTTTCCTTTTTGCAAAGAAAAACCACTTTTTGGTGCTCTTTTAACCGTGTACCAAACTGACGTTTGGTCTGTCCGATGTATTCGTTGTCACAGTCATTGCAAGGAATAGAATAAATGGCGTCGGTTCGTTGTTCTTTCGTGACTGGATCCATAGGTTTTTAAATCAAGAAAGGGCAAATGTCTATCCTTTTCGCACTCAAGGGTGAATTGGATCGACGGCTCTACTGAATTCAAATGCGACAAGAGGCCTCCGCTTCATTTCCTATTTACACCTCGTCAGAAAAAAGGCCGCTAATCAGTGATCATATAAAAGGACCTCTTGTTGCAGCGTTTAGATCACCCCTGATGAAGGCACTAGACAGGAGTGTCGAAACGTTGGGTCTATGAATTGTAGCTTTTTCAGTTACATTCATTAAATCTGCAAACCAGAGTAGCATCAAACTATGTCTGATAAATAAACATGTTATGCATCAAGAGACTCACCTGAATGTTCTTCACGGGTAAATGAGTCAACAACGGACTTCTTTGAATAGCGAAAGTTGTTATCAACTCGATGTCTAACGCTGAATTGAATCAAGTCGGCTGAGTTTATTGAGCTTCATCAAGTTAATGGGAAGTTTTAAATTTAGAAACGCCCTGCAGTTCAAAATTGTGACGTGTTTTCCTTTAGAGAAAGGATTAAAGTAAAGATAGCATACTTTTTTTCGCAGTAATGCACCATAAAGATATTGAATATTGAAGGAGGGTCTAATGAATTTGTGACTTACCTGCGAGGGAGTATTTCTAATTGATATAAAATCAGACCTGAACAAAACATAGCTATGTGAAGACGATACATTCATATCAGATACATTCATATCTGATTAAACACCATCGCCAGTATAAGTATCGTCCCGAAGTGTCGACGTCAGTGTTTTGAATGTTCGTAAATTAAAGAAACCGCAATGATTTTAAGTACACTTTGTCATGTTCCGTGAAACAATGACAAATGTCGACATAGACGCACGCAGAGCGGAACAGAAAGGTTGTTTCAACACTCAGGATTGTTCATGTTAACATATTGCACGCGATCTTCTATTTCGAGAGCAAAACCAAGTTTGAAACGTCCAAAGAAACTCAAGTTGTCAAGCAAGAATGAATAAATAGGTGACACAATAAACGCGGTTATATTAAGTAACTCTGTTTCGTGTCCGACCTCATTCTCATTTGCATGTAATTCGTTTACAAAGCGGAAAATTGCATCAAGTGTGGTTGTACTGCTTTGGATCACGATGATTTTCAAGTTTTAAACACTTTTTGCATTACATTTTCTATGCACCGCTTATGTATTTCATAATAACACGTCCCGTACGTACCCTTGGCCGTATGAAATAAACAAAAAAAAAAAAAGCTTTTTTACAAACATTTATACTAATAAGGAAGAGCGTCTTTTTCTTTTAACGCCCAATTAGCATTGTTCCCAATAAAAACTGCTGAACGAGCAGTTATTTGAAGAGGTTGCTTCCTGTTTGGTTCATGAGCTAATCTTTCTTACTTTCGTTTGTACTGCTTTGGATCACGATGATTTTCAAGCATGATTTCAAACACTTTTTGCATTCAATTTTTTACGCACCGCCTATATATTCCACAAGAGCACGTCCCGTACGTACCCTTGGCCGTATGAAATAAACAAAACGAAAAAAAGCTTTTTTACAAACATTTAAACTAATATGGAAGAGCGTCTTTTTCTTTTAACGCCCAATTAGCATTGTTCCCAATAAACTGCTGAACGAGCAGTTATTTGAAGAGGTTGCTTCCTGTTTGGTCATGAGCTAATCTTTCTTACTTTCGTTTGTACTGCTTTGGATCACGATGATTTTCAAGCATGATTTCAAACACTTTTTGCATTCAATTTTTTACGCACCGCCTATATATTCCACAAGAGCACGTCCCGTACGTACCCTTGGCCGTATGAAATAAACAAAACGAAAAAAAGCTTTTTTACAAACATTTAAACTAATATGGAAGAGCGTCTTTTTCTTTTAACGCCCAATTAGTATTGTTCCTAATAAACTGCTGAACGAACAGTTATTTGAAGAGGTTGTTTCCCGTTTGGTTCATGAGCTAATCTTTCTTACTTTCGCTTCCGGTTAGCTTTTTTACATAATGATTGAAAAATATTGGTAGGTTTGGAACTATTGTTAAATTGTAGTTAATTTCACAAATCTTGATTACGACAAAAGATCGACAAAGGCTCGTTGAACAACACCTGAATAACAAGGTAAGTGATCTTTCAATTCAACGGAATTTCAACTGAAGAAAGCGTCGATGCACGAGGGATTTAAGAGTTCTTCATTGTACGTAGAGGCGGGCGCGGGAGATAAACATAGCGGCCCGTGTCTGGAGAGTCAAAGAAATTAAAAGTCCGTAAACCTATATGAGTTCGTCATGTTTTTATTTGAGGTCGAGATATGAATGATTCAGGGAAAGTCAAAATTGAAAATATCAGAAAAGAAAACGGAATAGACTGGATTTTGAGCTAAGTCTAACATAATGTACCACGACTTTCGACTCACAATACATTTCTTTCTTATGTTCCTTCCTGAAAAGAAATATGTTCTATCATTTGATAAACAAAAAGACAAATATATCTCGCAAAAACGCTGCCAGATATGCATAGTCAATTTTCAGGTGATCTTACTAATTCCATCGGTTATGCTTGAACATATTTTGTCAATAGTTTTACCCAAAGTGATCATTCATTTCCCGGCACGAAGATTGATAACTTTCGTCTCCATTTCATGAGAGGAGTTAGTATACTTCAATTTTCGTTTATTCAGGAAACGGTTCACTGCAAAGATAGATCACAGTTTCTGAATTTATAGATAAACCTTTATGAAGAGGGTTGTAGATATTTATGTCAAGAAGATGTTAGTTTTTATTACATTACAACTTTTTGTAGGTCCCTTATGGACAACTTTCTATCCATCGATTTTATCTCAGTAGTATCGAAGGATTAACTTTAATAAAAATTAACTTGTCTTCCTACAAATACGTATAACACTCGGAAAATTTACTCAGCTTTTACTAACGTACTTGTTTTACATGCTTCTTAATTTACAAGGTTGCTAGGAATAATAGGTGTAGGTTTTTTTATTTTCATCAGAAAGATTTGTTGCGTCGTACATTAAAATTAACTATTCTCCACAGATATTGCTATCCACTTCTTGGATACGAAGAAAATGATGATTTCAGCCAATCAGCTGTGTGGCGAACTATCTCCTTGAACTTGTTCCTTTTCGTTATCGGTGGAGGAGCAGGATATCCCTCAGGAATAGAATTTAAAAATGCGTCGATCTGTGATGGTTAGTTGTTTCATTTCATTTTTATTGAAACTGTTTCAGAACATTTTCCTGTTATTAAACAGGATAGGAAAGGGTGTCGGCGGTACGCATTCGGAGTCGACTAAGTGCAATAAGGTATCAAAGTCTGGAGTGGGTTCAAAAAGTATTACTGTGACATGCGCATGAAAACGATAAATAGATAAACCAAATATATAGCAAATACATACCGAAGTCCTAGCTTGCAGCAGTGGCGACCAGTTGTTATTCAACACCTAATGTGGGGGGATCAGTGTCGCTGAAAGGGAAAAAATATGGGGTGGGGGGGGGGGGGGGGGGGGCTAGAGATTATTGACAGAGCTTTAGAGGGAGATAAGGCAGATTTCATTGTGACGCAATAAATAAATCTCTCCACCCAGAAGCAGTCCATTGGTAAACTTCAACAATCAGACGAACAAAACCGTTACAAAAAGGGGAAGCTATTGAGCTATTGTTTGTCTCTCCTTTCCTACGTTTTTGTTGTTGTGTTGCATCATTTATCCGTCAGTCATCTAAGATATTAAAGATAGAATCAAATTCATGCGTTTATTCAAAGCTTCAATGTGGGAATCATTTTTGGTTCTTCAGCAAAGACAATCCCCTGGTCATTATATTTTAACGAGTCTAGAAACTTTTTATGATCATGATTTTCTGACGAGTTTACCAGCCTTTTTAAGATGGTCTGGAACACACTAGTGACACTCTCTCAGTGAAATTTTCGATTTGTCGACAGGCTTTCATGACCATACAGCAAAAATCAAAATATCTCCATGGCCTTTTATAGCGACTGGAACTTTCGCCACGATAAGTGTAACACTAACCCCCGGTAAGTTGATTACAGAACTAAAGAGAATTATAACATGATTTCGACAGATTTAGACATTAGGCGTGCTCTGATTGGTCAGAAATCTATTGTATATTTACCTGTAAACTCATAGAAAGTGAAACATCTTTCCCCTTCATCAAATGGCGCCTTACTGGGAGAAATCCCAGAATGTAATTTTTTAAAGGCATTTGGTTTGGAGAAAACCAAGAGGACACTTTGAACGTCAAAAAACAACGACAAATATTTCATTATTTTAGCATGATCAAATCTTTCTTTTAAAACGCAGTTTAGCTAACTGGTTGCTCCGTCTTAAGCCTTTATTTTTCGCTGCGCAGTTATAATAAAAGAGCTTCAGTAATTCTCGACTAGAATTCCCTAAAGTGCTCGCTGAGAATGAAAAGTTGGTATGTTTTTGCTTCAAGAAATTGTAGCGACAAACTAAGTGGATTTTCATCTAGATGTTTAATAAAAATAATATTTATATAAAAAAAAGATACTTGCAAAGTGAATGTACTCTAAAGATTTAGGGCAATGTCGTTTACTGTCCGCGAGTTCAGATGCAAAGGTTTAAGAGTTTCAAAAGTCGCGTTTTTCCATTAATTATGAGTGTCTTGTGCTAATTCAAAAGAATAAAGGAATTTTTTTCATTGTAGAATTTATTTGTGGTTGTCCCGCGTGCGCTCGTCTATCACGTCCTATTTTGGTTGAAAAGAAAATTTTCCAAATTTTCGATCCTCAGCGGTCAGTTCTGTAAGTCATGCCCTTCGCGCCGACATATGTTTCCCATCCGACCCTCGCTCTCAATTTATTATAACATAGTATTTAAATTGTATTTTTTAATGAGGCTCTAAGGGTTTCTCTAGAGTGTGAATAAAAAAAATTGGGCACAATACTATTGTAACCAAGGGGAAACAAAAAAAAAAAAAAAAAGCTGAGCTAAACGGAAAGGGAATTCATATACATAATGACGGGAAAGTGTGGATGCACCTTTACAACTGGGGCACTCAACGGTAGCAAGTCTAAAAAGGGAAGAATTTTCCAATTTACATTCAGTTTTTATTCAGAAAACTTGTTTTCAGAAAATAGGGCACAAGTAATCGCAATGGTCCAATTTTAGCATAAAAGCTGCTTCACTTTCAACTCCTCGCCACGTGATTCTCGACAGTACCTGATCAATAGCTAATGCTTTTGTTTCCTTCAGCTGTTTATTTCCCTTGACGCGTACACGAAATACATAATACCTTCAGAATCGACCGGAAAGGTTATCTTCAAGGGGAGGGAAATTTTTGCAAAAATGCAGATTTGCCAAGAATTATGCACGTACTCTGCAGACCGGTATAGTAGGGTATATGAATGATCAGACTGAAAATGTAAAGGCTCGGTCAAAATTGATAAAGTTGTTGATGCATTGGCCGATCAAGTAAGGTTGACTGATCTGTCTATGCGTCGACCTTCTGTTCTATTCGAGTCTAGAATCTTCTTATTACAGGAACAGAATACTGAAACTTCAACAGTTCCTGGCGCTGATCTGTAATTTGCCAATCTGATCTCCCATCCCTTCGTTTTTCTTTTGAAAATGCATACTCTTGGAAACGATTTGACAAATCATGCAAACTAAAAACGCCCAATTACAAGAACGACCGATGACAGTTGCAGCTCTTGGACACATTCAGTTCAAACATGCCAGTCGGTTTTACATGTCGCCATGCGTAATGGCTTCCTGTGGTCGATATGCAGCTCTGCACTCTGCACAGGTTGTTTCTTTTCCCTCCATTCAAATAGGACACTAAGTACTAAACTCACGGCTTTCCCTTTAGGTCTATCTGCACCTTGACAATATTTTAGGCCAGCACTGTTTCCTAATGGGGGGCTTGCTGCTGTGATAGGCACGGCTTTTCACGAATCGTGAAAATTTGCACATTTAGATATATATCCTAGCCAAATCGTTTATGTTATATCATAAAACCCCAGGATTGATTTCGTGTCACTCAAACCACTTACCGTTTTTCTCCACAAGGAACATCTGAAAAATTTCAGAAAAAAGCATATCTTTTTAGCTGATGATTTCTTTTCGACGCTCCTTGCTGTTAACATTTGGTTCATACGTCAGCGTTGCGTTCATTGAGATATGAAGCACCGCGGGAAGTTTGGAGAGCACGAAAGATGCGTAAGATTTGCTCGAGGCGTAGCAGAGAGCAACTCTAGCTTCTTTTGGTGCTCTCCAAGTTTCTCCCGTTCTTCATATCTCGATGAACGCACAGCTGCCGTATGAACGCAATTGTTCTATAACATTTTCACCCGATGGAAAATCTTTTTCTCGAGGGATTTTTTTGCTGACGTCTGAGCGTGAACAATAGGAATCTGAAGCACGCTCGCGCAATAGAATTTGCTTAGACAAATTTACCAGCTGTTAATAATTGTTGTTGAATTTGCTTTGCGTTATTGCCGATGCTAATAACTATTATTTCCTCCTGTTTTTCTGTACCCTTTCCTGATCTACTTGTTTCCTTTCTTTTAGAGACTCACGTGTTCACTCACTCAGGTAAATTGGCAGCAATTCCATCATTTTTCAAGGTAATAGATTTAGTGACATGGTTGAGTTTCAAGCCTCCTTATTATAATCCTTAGCTTCTATTCACATTTATTTTTTCTGTTTTTATCGCATAACTTGTTTTTCGGCCATGTCGGTAATTGTTAACTTTTTCTTGGTACTAATGAGCATTAGATTAAGTTCTGGTTGATTTGCGTAAGTCATTATGTTAAGAAACGAGAAACAGGTTTAAATAAATATACGCGCCCGATTAAAAGGCACACTCCTTTCTTTTTTTCTTGAATTGCCAGATGCTGACCGTTAATGGAAGGACTGCAACTTTTTAACCAGGATGATGTTTATGTTTCTTTGTCTCGATGCCGTGGCTAAGGGACACTAGACTGAGTCGAACAAGGGATAACGACCAAGTCAAAGATGAGGAGAAACGCGAAGGCATAGTGGAGGAGAGCCTTTTTTTCTGTTATGGCATGAGCTTGGGGACAAAATCGATCATTACATTTCTTATCGTGTGTTTTTTGCCTTCTTATCTCAACGTTATTTTGTTGCTTTGCTACATTAGCGAACACTGAACTACTGCTCCTACTCTAAATATGACAATCAACCACAAATTCCCTAAACCCTTACCCTAAGCAACATTAAATATAATCCAAAATTCATGTAAGTCATCTGTCAGTTCACGAGTTCGTTCACAGAGCACTTCGATTGTCCCTTAGTGTGGACTTATTTCATCATAGAGCATTATATTGCCCAGTGATCGCCAATCAAGGAGTTACGCTGAGGACGTCTCAAGTCCAACCATATACCTCTGCTTGATCTTTCGGACTTTGAAGGGAGCACCGTGTGTAATATGCTTTTTAAGAGTCTAAAAGCTTAAGTCCGCTTCTTTCGCACTCTTGGAATATCTATTCTATATTTCTATTCGCGCGAACTGTTCCTCTCTCCTGACTGCAACCCGTTTTTGATTCTTGTTTTATATTGAAGGCTGGCTCATTTCGTAGTCACAGCGGACTCAAACGAACTTTGTCCCCAGTATCCCTTTTCTTACCAGCCCCTAAGAGATCAAATCTCTCACTGCCTACTTTCAGCCGTTTTGTAACAGTTGTTAGTAAACTAACCAACCCACCCCAACCCCCCCCCCTTTTCTTTCCTATGAGCTGTTGTACTAACTTGGAAGTTGACACAAGCTGACGTAGTAACAGTAAAACATCGATCACTAATTTACCTGATAAGTATTCAATTTATTAGTATTGTTCATTAAGTTTTGACTCTGAGACCTTGTCTTACAGTATTTTTTTGTTTCAAGATGACTCTTTTGATTATTAAATGTCTAAGTGACTCACTTTGTAAACAGGTCGTCAGTTCCATTCTATTTTGAAGTGATATATTACTCCCTCTGATCTATTCGCACTCGTTGTTTAAGGGTGGGGTGTAACTCATTACTAGTTTACACTCCCCTAGGTAGGTTTATTGTTGACAATTCTCTTAATCAATATCATAAAGTCGTTGTTATCAGAGACATTTCGCAGTTTTAACACAAAAATTTTTCCATCCTACTGTCTAATCTATTTCTTTAATTTGTCCTCCTCCTCGCGAGTCAGCTACTCATTCTTGCCTTTTAGTACACTTTGAACACCGCATCAAAACAGAGAAACATGATATACTCTTCATTGAAAAATTGATTTCTTGCTTTAACGGTCAGCGTCTAATGGTTTAAGGAATAAAAACAGAAGTAGAATTTATTTAACGTAAACACATAGATTGCTCTGTCTTGCTTCTCTGTAGAAGCAACGACCACTATGACATGAGCATTGATGAAAATCATCATCATTATCACCATCATTTGCAGAAAATCACTGTAAATATGGATACGGGAGCAATGGTTGTTGGGTATCAAAGCTCACCTATTTGGTGAAATAGTAAGCTGAATAGAGATAAAGATAGAAAAAAATTCAAACAAAGAGACAAACAAACAAACAAAAAACATAGGAACAGCGCAGCAGTGCCACCTTATAACAATCTCAAGCACTGTAAACACATGGCTGGTTGAACACCTATTTATTAATTGATTACCTTCAAAAATGGTGGAAGTTCTGTTAATTTTGTAGAAATAGTCTTCACTTGAGTTTCTGGGAAAAAATAGACATGCTAATAAATAAATAACAGCCGATGGTCTATCCGCATAAAGTTTCATTTTTTCGCTTCAAAACACCTTACCACCGGCAGGAAAGTTGCACAAGTCTGGAATGCTTTCGCATAAATGGTCATTCGTGCCTCTAATAACCGCCTTGCTTTCCGATTCTAACCCATACTCGTATTCAATAGTGACATCAAGGACATCTACAGCTGTCGGAAACAAACACCAGTAAGAAACATGGCGCAGTATGCCCTCAAGTGGGGAGAGTTTGTGAAGCTGATGTTTCGAGCATTAGCCCTTCGTAATAGTAAATAAATAGAGGAATTGTTGGTTGTGTGTTTTATTTACAGAACAATACGCCTGAAGGCTATTCCGTGGAATGCGTCGGCTACTGAGCGGTTCATTGAAAGGAATAGTGCAGTTAAAATAAAATACGAAGATTGTCACTTAAATTAGCCAAAGACATCACCGAAGAAAGTTTTAGTGTTGAATAAACCGCGACAGTGTTTGTAGTTAAAAATAGCGAGGAGCGGCATCTCAAAATCCTTTGGATCTCTCCGAAACAAACTGGACCTCAAAATATTGATCTCCTCGTGTTTCTTATCGCTTGTTTCAATCCTAAAGAGAAGCAGCCTGGTAAAATAATTTCCATTTCCGCTGATAACTAACTCTCTTCTTTGAGGAAGTATATTTTCAGCCGCCGTAATTTACTCATCAAAAACCTACAACTAATAAGATTGTACTGAGGTATTTCTTAGAGATTTAAAGTTAGGGCCTGTTTAAACGGATGTGGGGGACCCCAGCTGGGTGAGGTTATCCGCCTAGCCGAGGTCGATAAAAAGCCCGCGTTTACATACAATCTTACAACCCCGGGATGCCGGGGTGAAGTTTCTCGAGGTTTTTATCGCATTTGTAATTAAGGAGTTTAACGGCGACGTGTGGTGAAACGTTGCCGAAAAACGTCAGTATTTTACCGTCCTTTAAGATTTTCGCCAATAGCTCGATGCGTTAACGGTTTCTGGCGCTACAATGTCTTCGCTTCGGCGTAATATGTGAATGTAGTATTGAGTTTAGAGTAAAAACGTGATTAAATCGCTGTGAGGTTTCATTGCTAAGAGGACATAAAAAAGGGTGTTTTAACGTTTTAGCTCTGCACGGGACGGCTAAGAAATGTGAAAATTTTGAACATACCCGTATTTCTGATCCGCTTGTCATTCGTCTATTCAATTTTCGTTTAAAATCAAAAATTGAAAATTGATGTCAATTTTTGATTTTCGTTATTTTTTATCATAGAAACATACAAAAGTGCCAAATCAAAAATTTTTGACTTTTTTTTCCTTTTGATAGAATATTGAGACATAACTTTTAATTCTATTTTAATCCTGTCAACAATAAAGAGAAAAATGAAACTGAGCCGCAATTTTGCTTTTCCGACAATGCTGCAGTCTGTGGCATGGCTGAGTTTTTCTCTTTTCGGCGGAAGTCTAAAAATTGAACGTGCGACCTAACAATTTTGCCATTTCTCGCGCGATAATTTATCATTTCTCGTGGGATAATTTCCATTTATTGCACGATAATTTCCCATTTATCGCGCGATATTTTGATTTTATCGTGCGATACATGAGATTTATCGCCCGATAACAAAAAAAGAGAAAAATTGCATGTCCTTTGTGGGCCACCGTATTTTTCGGTATTGTTTTGCTCATTTTTGTAACATGAACGCGATCCCGGCCAGGCGGGTTACCTCACCATGACATGTTTACATTGCAAACTGTCACCCCGGCTGAGAGGGTTAGCCTACCCAGCAGACCGGGCAACCCGCTTAGGCGGGTCATCCTATCTACCATATAAACGTGATCAAGACTAGCTAAGAGATTATAGGGACAGGCCGGTTTCCAACTCCCCCCCTTCCCCCCGAATACGCGGGTAACCTCACCTTACCTAGGGTATCCCACCTCCATGTAAACAGGCCATTAATTTGTGATATTCAAGATGTCAATTTCGCAATAAACCCTACGCTAGATGAGCGGATAATCGGTAGATTTTATTAGATGTTTCATGGTTAATCACACAAAAACGTTCACTTCCCTTGCATCAACATTACATAAATCCATTTTTAATAAAATGGGAGCGAAAAAGCGATGTACTCTCATCAAATCAAGTATTATTACGTCGAAACAACGTTGCGCTAACACAAGGAACCGATTACTGGTAACTCGTTCATTGCTGAGAGATACGGAAAATGTCAACATTCCAAGCATTTCAAGAATTTGTCGATTTGCGTCAGCGATGGAGGAGCAGGAGTGTTTTATCGGGTTTAAAACCACGAGGCGTAGCCGAGTGGTTTTTGACCCGATAAAACACGTGCTGCGAGTTTTTTGAACGGCTTCAAAAACATTATTGGAAAAGCGTGTGTCAAGAGAGTTCATAACAATTATGCTTTTGTGAACGTTAGAAATTAGCGTACGAGAAAAACATTAGGGATTAAATTAGTATGCAAGAAAATCAAATCTCACACGTGTTTTGTACTTTTCTTCTACTAAGTTTCAGATGATGTATTGTCTAATATGCCTTTACCAGATTACTGTACTAATGGAATAGAGAATTTTTCCAGATGTGTATTTCACAACTGTACTATTAATTTGGTGCAAAAGTAAATTTACTGTGTG
Source organism: Pocillopora verrucosa (assembly GCF_036669915.1). Lineage (NCBI taxonomy): Eukaryota > Metazoa > Cnidaria > Anthozoa > Scleractinia > Pocilloporidae > Pocillopora > Pocillopora verrucosa. Next base: position 2,564,694 of record NC_089315.1, on the reverse strand, counting down.
AAATTTGTTGAAAGAACATTAAATATGTTCCCAACATTTGTTGTGTCAGTTTCTGTGTTGATAATTAATTAATATTCATAAGTCAGGAGCAGTGTCTTTATATATGATAAAACACCGCATACTAATAAGGTTGAGGTTTATCGATATAAAGTCACTGCACGTGATGTATTATCTACCATGTGATAGGTTAATGGGTTATGAATTACTAATGAGTTTTTGAATATCTCTTTAAAAATGTTGAATGCAAAGCGTTGAAACCGAGGAGACTAAAAGTGCCAATAGATACATTCAATAAATTTTTTTTGCAATGTTTTGCAACTTTCCGAATTGCTTAGATGCAAGGAGGGGCTGCAGACTGCGCGACATATCATGCTGCTTAGAATGATTCATAATCCGTCCTTTGCATTCCTTCTTGCGTTACGTTCTCGGAACGGGTCGCCCAGTTCTCTTCCAATCCTGTTTCGCAGATGCAGAGTTGTTTTTGTGATATAAGGGAATATCTAGGATTAGTATTTACTGAATAAACGGATAACGTTGAACCGTGTGGCATGTTTGAAATACAACAACAGCACGAACGAAATTATTCGATAGAACATATTCATATTCCACTGACATCAACTTACCGGGTGTGAATATTACTGTTAAATTAACGATAGCTCCAGTAGGGATGAAAGGCCATGGAGAAATTTTGATTTTCGCAGTCTTATCGTAGTTGCCTGTAAAAAATACAAGAAGTAAACTGGTTTGAACGCAATTGATTGTGTTATTTTCTGTTTAAATCTTTATTTGGCAATAAATTCAGTAACAGTAGTCAAAGGATATGGAGGAATCAGTCGAATAACTTCAAAGAATACAAATCCAAAGGGGAGGGCGCAAACGGGGCAGTAGGACCCATGCGAGGCGCCCACCCAAGGGAAATAGGGTTTAAAAGACATCTGATCTGATTTGATTGTCTGTGAAGTTAGTCCACAACTTCATTTGCTAAAATTAAAATTGATTTATTAAAACCAACATGATAAAATTTGTGATTATTTATAACGTTTTTGAGAAATTGATTGTGTTTTGGTTAATTAATTTGTGTTTTGGGAGACTGGTTTGTGTTTAAATATGTCAACTTCGTTTAACTCTTTTAAGCTATTGTTCAAGTCTTCATCTGAGTCGAACCCCGTCAATGAATAATGACTTCCGCTAAGAGTATCGAAACGTTAATCGCTGCTTGCGACAACAATCCCAGAGTAAGGACTTCTCTCACCAGGTATATCGAACTGCACAATCAAAAAAGACAAGCATTAAACCTACTACGGTTTTTTAACGTTTGAAGATGTATATTTGTCACAAGCCAAAGAGGAACTCACCACAGAAAGTCACATTTATAACTTCTATCCCCGGGGGATATGCCACAGTCCTAGTGAAGACGAAAAGCAACAGATTCAAGGCGATGATTCGCAGTTGATTGGTTGAACACTTCATTGTCTTCTAAAGTGACAGCTGGGCAGCAAAATACTGAAAAGGAATTTATTGATATCGATCACATTTTCGCAGTGATGTTACTACAAGCGGGAAAGAGGAATGGGAAAGAGAAATGGGAAAATGAAATGGGAAATTGAAAAAATATTAATTTTTTTTTTTTAATTTTTCTGTTTCAGATTTGCTGTTTATAACTGAGGAACGAAACGACTGCAGGGAACGAAATAAACTGATGGCAAGAAAAGAAATGAGCTTCGAGGAACAGATAATAACCAAGAACAATTATATGAGTATCTTCGCGCAAAACAGAGGCTATTATGTTTGTTATCCGTAAAATTTTTTGCGAAACACGTGAAAAAATATTTACGAACAACTTAATTTTCTAAGCGTGGGATGTCTTCTCTCGAGTGTTCTCTGGTATGACTTTATGAATAAAAATATTTCCCTTCCTCCGTAACAACCATAGAACTCTCTCTCATCTTAAATTGAGTTTTAAACGAAGACTTATCATAGTGGATGTAAGGTTTGAAAATCGGGTGGTATCACGTGGGTGATATCCTCAGATATACCCCAGTTTTAAGAGGGAAAATATTTGTTAAGGTGATGTGTTTAGACCAGTCACGAGCGAGTAAAAATATTCTATGGATCATAATCGACAATATACCTTAAGTAGAATTCCCCAATTTCAAGCTCTACATTTACGACGATAAGTCTTCGTTCAGTATAATTGATTGAAGGTGAGAGAGCGTTCTGTGGTTGTTAAGAAAGAGGGGACATGCTTGTTTGTTCATAAAATTGTACCAGCACTGAAAAGTTAAAAACCTACGCAGTGCATGGTTAGCTGTACCGATAAACATTTTTTCAGCTAATTTGCAAAAAACATTTGAAGGATGATAAACGAAATAGCCTCCATTTGGCCCGGAAATATGCCTGTTCTTCGCTCTTTGAGGACGGGATCAGCTGAGGCTAACCTTTAGAAGTTCAGGAAACTCGCCACTGGTATTCATGCAAATTACCATTTGAAACCTGATAAATTCATTATTATCTGCTTGGCGCTTCTTATGGTCTGCTTTCGTATCAATTTTCCTCAATTTCCCATGGCGAAACTGTTCTCGTTAACACATTCCGTAAGCTAGCAGTAGACGTCTGTTTTCTTCGCATATTCGAACACACTTAAGTTTTCAGAAGGTTCTAGGACAAGACTGAGCTTCACTATGCACTTGAAAGAGGAAAATTCAATCATTTATACCGGTAGGCCAACAGTTCTTTGCCGAAGACGTTGAAGACGGAAAGCAATCGGATACAACTGTAGCATCTGATGAACACACTTAATAACGACCCTTCAAAAACATAGAAGGCCGACACCGCAAAATTATCGCAAAGAAGTAAAATACTCACAGCAGAAGACTCAAGTCTACTTAACAGCTAGTGTGAAAGCTAACGCAAATCCTATTGTAGGAACAACGACAGTGTGCAATTGTTTAAGTTTGAGGATGCCCTTTTTTAGGTCAGCAATTGAAGGATGCTTATTCAGGCATTGTAATACGTTTTTTGCGTGACTCAACATTTTGTTAGGTTTAATTTCAACGGAAGTTTCGAGAAGGATTTGGAACCCTTTTTAAATTTAAACATTTCCAACTTTTTCCCATCGTTAATGTTGGAACACGAAATCTCCATGCTTGAACTGGATACTTAGAAACACTAAGATAAGAACGAGGATTGTCACCAAAATTTTATGAACATGAATACTACTCCAATGTCTTACTGCACCAGTAACTTACCAGGAGGGATTAACCTTCGATGCTGTGTGCAACCTCCTCTAGATGTTTTACCTACGCTTGAGAATTTCAATTGTTTTGCCGAAGAGATCGCTTCCGTTTTTTTGCTTGGCTTCAAGATTCGAACCCTGAATCAAGATGTGTTTGCTCAGCTATCATTTGAAAACGGCTCGAAACCAAACGGTATCATTGCGAAGAAAACAAAACCGGATGGTAAAGCAAAGACTACTGGCTTTGGCATGAACAGGAGGTTAACGTCAACAAATCAGTTTTGTAAACATGATATGTGAAAATCCTAGTCGTCTCTAATATGTATGAATCACTTTCTCTCTGGGTTTATTATACTTCAACCAATATAGGGCCTAAATTCACCGTGAACCGTCCATAATATATCAACCAATAATATCTCTAAAATCACTCAGATATTTCCTATCAAAAACAGACAGGGATGGTTCGAAACTATGCTATATATAAATAATTTATTCAAAAACGCACGGACATTGCCCTTGAATCTGCTTTCGACCTTTTTTAACGGAAGATGGTTTATTTAAAACGCAAGCTAGTTTTACAACTTCCCATTTCTTGCAAAGTTGCAATTAAAGATATTTAGCGGCCTGATTGTGGGTATTTCAATGCGTTTTACAAAGAACCTTAAACTCTCATATGAGGTAAGTTATTGGCCGTCTCATGACTGTTGGAAAGACACAGGTGACATTCACGATAGTGAGCCTTTACAATAACGTTTGTCTCTTTATTGTCCATCTAATGAGGAACCTAATTTAGCAATTTTTATGACCGTTCATCTTACTGAAACAGAAACATCAGTGGACTGCTACCCTTTTATTTCCCAACTAGAAGCATTGCAAAATGTCAGTAATGCGCACGAATGTCGATAAACTTTCGCGAGAGATCTGCCTGGTAGACAAAGCTCTGCTGCTTTAAAAGGACAATAAACGGAAATGAATTTGCTTTTAGTTCTTAATCTAGAAATGAAGATGTTGTAACTTTTGTTCCCAGAAACCTAGTTTGGACTCTGTAATGATGTTTATTGGCCTGATACAAGTCATCTTGGTCTTTTGGTTTGTAACACCATGTGAGAGTGACGTTTGCAGCCTGACTGAAATCTGTAAATGCCCTAAATTTGGTAGGACCCACGCCCTGGTGAGAGTAAAATGTCATTTTCATGGACCCATTCCGGCCAAAATCCCAAACAATACATTGACACTGTAAGTTATGTAAAAACGTTAATCGTCCTTGTTCTTTCTAGACGTGTCATCGTCTCTTTTGGTATGTTACTTATCACACACACACACACACACACACAAGAAAAAAAAAACGCATACACAAATTTATCATAGGAAAAACCACACTGATCACAATATATAACCAGTCGTCTAGATTCACACGAAAGCACATTTCATTTTATAATAAAGTTCGGATATAACGCGCGCTGTCATCGGCTGAAAGAGCGTGCTCTATGAGAGTATAGAACATAGAGCTGAGCTAAAGCTGTCACGCCATCTGCCAAATTGTACTATGTTCGACCTTTTCCGGGACTTCTTTTTAGCTTTTTTCCGATAATGGAAAGTGAAATTTCGGAACAAGCGAGCCGGCAAGTAGCAATATTATAAAACGTGAGCAGATACGAAAATCCTCAAAGGAAAAACAAAATAGACATCCCGAGTTTTAAAGATTTTCACGCTCAGTTAGATCGCAAGCTTACGTACGGTAATAAAAATCAAACACAGCTAACACTCGTATAGTATATAAAGTTCAGTGTTCAAAAACAAAACAGAGCAAAACAGAAATGATGAAAAATATAGCCAATCTGGCACAACTGTTAAAATTCATACTAATCATGACGGTGTCTGAGCGAATATGATTATGTTGAAGTCTATCGCGGCTCGCTCATCATGGCGATCTCCGGTCATCAAGGTAAAGCAAGCCTCAGAAACTACGTCGGCCGCCCTTCGAGTGAAAAAATAAGAGCTTGCTCTGATATCCTTTCCGATCCATTGAGTGGAAAGTCACATCAGTCGCTACAGCCGAGTTTTGCGGCGCTGTCATCCCGAGCGATCTTCATGTTCCGGTGAATTCGTCTGTCGTTCATTCAAAAACGCTCGCCTTGAACAGTTTGTTTTCTACCTTGTCATGTGAAAAACCTCGCGTGTTTTTATGAGCCATAATTCAGCTGAATTTCACTGCAAATTTCACTTCAAGATCCTGTATTAGAGACTTAAAAACTTCAGGCAAAAGTGTTAAATTCGACCTGCCGAACTATTTCAGTTTGTAAACTATCGCAGAATTTGAACTTTGATGGTTTGACACTTTTGACAGCTTTAGTCTTGTACAGCCAATCAGATTATTTGAACCATTCTAACAGGGATTATAATTGGCTTATTGTAGCGTGCTTTATGAGAGTATAGAGCATGCTGACGACACTGTTGTTCGCTTTGCAAATAAAGTTTGTTTTCAAAATTGAAAGTAATTCTTGGGGAATTTAAGGGATTCTTTATTATAAAACAAATAGAAGAAAGAAGTGTAGAAGAAACACTCGACTACGTCTCGTGTTTCCCCCTACACTTCTTTCGTGCTCTAGCCGCTTCCTGCGTGCTTTATAACAGAACAGAGCACAGTCAAGGCTTCTCTATTTGTTAATTAGTATTCGCCACGTTAATACAATCGCACCCCCAGCTTCGATTAAGAAATTTGCGTCAATTGAACTTGTGAATTTTTGTTAGCTTTCATGAATATTCTCTCTATGTACTTAACAGCTCGTTAATTCAATTTCACCCCAAATCTTGATAACCTATAACGTTATTTTTTTTTGTACGAACCCACTTTTTTATACGGCACATTTCTCTTTCACAAAATTACACATCTCACTCATCTCTCGTTTGGGGGAAATTACACCACCATAGTTTCGATAAGAACTCTTACACTTAGAGTTAAGACATTCACAATCCTGTTTCCTCTACAAATTCTCTTTCTTTGCATAAATTGCATGCTATTGCCTCCTTTTGAAATTTCACACCTTCCTGAGATCTTTTGCGTTATTTTTTCTTATGTGGCATCGATTCAAGACCTCTCAATAACACTCCCCTCATAAGGTAACATATATCTTTTACGTCGACTCTGCAAATTGCATTTTAATCATTTTCATTCTTTTAACCATGTTCAATTTATTCCTTAGAGATCTTTCGAGTTGTTCCCTGAACACAATTTCAGAAGACACTTTTAGGGACTTGATTGTTTTGAAGGAATTGTAAGTAGTAATTGAGATAAAACTGTCAAGTATCAAGAAAAATAGGCAGGATTGTTGAAACAGTTAGAAAAGGAACTTCCCCAGATGACAAAACATTTCCCGAGTCAACAGTAAACGCACAAAAAAGACCATTGGTTAGCAACTCAATAATTTTAACTGATAGATGCCTACAACTTTAGCGAATCAAAATGAGGGATTTGCACTTGGAAAATATTCTTCTCCAAACGATTTTTAAATTAAGGTAAGCAGAGTAAATTAGCGGGGAACATTTGGCTTACTTAAACTTTTGCACCTGATCATGACTAGCTTTTTTGTGTGCTCTTTTTTCTTAGAGCCTTGCCAAATAACTCATTGCGGCACATTCCACGAAACACTTTCAAGAATATGAAGAAGCTGGATATTGTGTAAGGGAATTTCTAATTGTTGCATTCAACAGTAAATTTGCATTGTATAGTCGAAAAAAATGTATTAAGGTAATTAATTAACTAGTCTTCATTTCCTAACATTCGCTGACATTTTCTTTCCAGAAATCTGGAAATGAATTCAATTTCAGGGAATTTTTACCTTCCTCCAAGCCTTTCTATACTGTGAGTAATTAAAGTAGACGAAAGTTCATCGTAAAGTTCAGATTTACCTATGCATGCCATCTTAAAAAAGTCATACTATGTTTTATTTTGTCTTGTTTATTTTGATGTTTCTCGTTAGCTCATTCTCATTAAAAAAAAGGGATGTTATTTGTTCATGGATGAGACACAGTGACGCAAATGGAATGAGGCCGCGTGAGTCATCATAACGCCGTTAAATTCATCAAAAAGCTAATTAATTTTAATTATTTTATTTGACTAGTAAACTCGAACACAACCTTATATCAATTGCGGATGTAAGGGTCATTCTCAAGGGACTAACACGGCTTCGGAAACTGTAAGTGTAATTTTTCATCCGGAAAAAAACTTTAAAAAAAATGTAATTAAGATATAGTTATCCTAGAAATAATGTCATAACAAGAGAGAATAAACCTTATCCTCGATCTCTTGCGTTATCGTTATTCTGCCAATTATTGCTTTTGTATCTTGTTATATCATTCGTCACATTTTATTAAGCACGAATATTTGCCATCTGTTTTCATATCATGTCGACCTACCTGAATGTAGAAGAGAGTTTTTACTGATTGCAAACGGTTCACTTTTACAGATACCTTAATTCAAATCCACTTGGACCATCTCTGCCAGCAGATATCTTTGCTGTTTTTAACGATATGAAATGTCTGTAAGTTAAGTAGCTCAACATACAAATCACCACCATAGAACAAAGTATTAATGTTTGTCTCATGATATAGTTATTCCCGAAGTTGGTTGCGACGCTTGGACTGCGAGCGAGCGAGCGAGCTCTCGTTGCTTTTCTCTGTAGCAGAGCAGTTTTTAATTGACTGTAGAAAAATGAAAACCAAAGTAACCACAACGGCCAATCATAACAAAGGTTTACATCACCAACAACCAATGAGCACTCAAAGTGAAAACTCAAATTAGGGAAACGCGGGAAAACGCGGGCGACCAAGTCACGATAGGTTTTCGTTTGCATCTGATTGGTTAAAAGGATGATGCGAGCTTTGTAGATCAGTCAAAGACTGACTTTGCAAAACCAAAACAATATTTTGGATTCAATTTTAACACTCAATTGAAAATTGCTCTATGCATGGAACTGCAAATTATTGGTCATGACCATCGCTGAGTTGACTTGCTTGAAGGTTTCGTCAAAAGATAGAGTTAGATGAGGTCCTTGTTCAGTAGAAGCGCGTTTTGAAATAGAAGATAATTCTTCTCCACTTGGCTAATGAAAGATATTCTTTCATATCGTTTCACAGAAAATGTCCAACAGTGTCCTTAATTAAGACACCTGCATTTCAAAAAGACATTCATTGACTAATAAAAAAAATAACAATTCTCCCGAAGGCAGTTTCTTAAATCAAGAAACTTTCAATAACGTGGATCTCAGTCTTGCTCAATTTTTTCTACAGCACCAACCTGCTTTGTGTTGATTTTTTTTTTCAATAACTTTTGTATGTAGTTCCATGAAAAATTGCGACTTGGAGAATATACAAAATGGAACTTTTCGGTCGATGCAGCAATTACAAGACCTGTAAGTAGTATTTGACGTTATGTTTTCATATTCGAAAAAAGGTAAACAAATTTTCTTCAAATATGCTACAAGAGCTAATGTGGGCGCCACCATTTCCAAGACAATTATTTAACCTGTCCACGCACGCAAAACTACATATGGCGCGGTTTACAAACAGCTACCGCGTTGTATTTCCTCTGGGTCAAGTATTCTCACTGATCGTCAAGCGTCAAGTTTATGGGGGAAAGGAGGCTAGGAAGGGGGAGGAGTGGGCAAGGTAAGATTCAAGTGGCGGAGTTCACTTTCGAATTGACAAGTACACTTTTAATTGCGAATATAATAAATTTATTTCATTAAAATGCAGACACATCTCCTTACTAGTAGTTAAAATCACTGGTACTGAGTTCTAAATCGGGCACACATCACTTATCACATCCTTGACAAGTAGCAATCAAGTTCACTGCAGAAAACTAACAGCACGCAATTTTACGTTGCTAATATCTTGTTTAAAGGGACTATGTAAGTTTCTAAAGTAACTGCAGTGCTGCTTCGGTGGGAGAGTATAACAGGGTAATCTGGTACTACTTCGCTGACGAAGGGCTAACGCTCGAAACGTCAGTTTTTAAATCCTTAACGATGGCCAATTTACGTTATCAACTTAGTTGATAGTACTAAATTACCCTGTAATACTTTTTTCAGTTTATTATTCGACATGACATCGATGACATGACAATGACAATGATAATGATATCATTGTTAACTTTTCGGTTTTCAGTACACTGTCTTATAATAAGCTGACGCATATAGACAAGGGTACATTGGAAGGACTTACGGATAACCTTGCTAGTTTGTAAGTATGGTAACTATAGACCATCAGTCTTTGAAAAAAATGTGAGATTATGGAAATCATATCAAACTCACTATTAACAAAAGCCTACATCAAATCTGGGCGAACCCGCCCCCACCACTTTGTGTCTCTAGAACACACAAAATTTGGAACCTTTGGCTCAATTACTAAGAGACGTTTTGATAGTGATTAATTTTACCAACAAAAAAAATTTATAACTTATTTTGAAATACGAAAGCTTCAAGATTTAAGGAGTCAAATTTCAATTTTTAATATTCCGATAAGGCAATTTACGAAGACGTTCAGAGTGTCGTATCAGGGTTAGCCCGTAAGAATGGGTCCTAGCTCTCTCGAGCATGTTCAAATCTCAATTGTACCGCCACATTCGAATGGAGCGAGAAATTTTCTTTATTTTGGTATATAATTCGTCTAGTTTGCGACCGATTTAGATGGGTCAAATGGCCGCTCAAGTAGGAGCACTCTCGCTGGTTTTACTTCTGGTCTTCTACGGATCCGTAAAAGCCGTGGGAGAAAGATCAGAGGGTCCAAAAACAGGATGATTTTCCGGCCATTCGTTACCCACGTTTACATGCAGTATGAAAAAGTAAGTAGTCTCATAAATAAATGAAGCGATTTGATTTTTTTTCCTTTTGTTCCCGGAGATACGGCATTTTTTGCTGGTAAGTCTCGAATGTGTCTGATACCAGTCGTGTTTAACAATTTTTCAGCTATCTTCTCTACACAATTGCCAAAGGGAATGAAGAGGGAAGTGGCGAATCTACCTGCGCTGTAGTTGTGGAGAAGACCATGTGACAAACGGGCGTTAGAGGCATCGTCGTCAACAATCGAATAACAAATGTCTTCAGGAAAAAGATTGGGACCATGTGTGCAAAGCCAAAGCGAGCAAGAGGAAAAGTGGAGGTTTTGATGTCGAGGCTCACTGACAAATGGCGCGACCATACTTAAAATTACTTTATTGAAAACGAGCGCTAGAAGAATCTTTACAGAACGAAACTACCAAGCGACAGAAACTTGAGGAAGGGCTCGACGACACAGAGAGAAGCTGCAAGTATCACAAACTGAAAAAGATCCCAAAGATTCCAACGTGGTGAATTTGACTCGCTTTGCGACTTTGTCTACGACGGTCACAACGACAGGATGAAAGTTTACAGTCGTTGGTTTTTGTTCTTGTCTTCTTCTTGAATAAAAGCCCAGTTGAAAAGACCTCATCGGGGTATCGTTTTGGGACTCTCCTTTCCCTTGCAGCCGCCATGTTTACTGTTACGAAAAATTGTCTAAGTAAAGTCCCAGAACATTCTAATAGAACATTCTAGAACCCGAAGTCATCTAGACGTGACCTTCTGGTAAAAAGAACATTCTGGAACGTGCTATTTCTTACGTAATTATTCAAATTTAGAAACCCTGTTAATCTACTAAATTTAGTTCTTTAGAGAAGTTTCTAGATCCTTATACTTTATGTATATAAGAGCGACAGTTCCATCGAACAGAGAGAGAGATTTGCGAAGAAGCTTAGTGCTATAAAAACAAGAAGTCAACTAAAACAGTTTGTTGTTGTTACCGACGATCCTGAGTTTTTTCTAGGAACAACCCTGCTCTACATCGACACTCGTAACATTTACAAATGTAAATTGTCACCAATGCGATTGATACTCTGATGCGCAAGCGCCGTAGGGAAAGCGTTGTTCGCGCCAGCCTGGACGCCAATTAGAGCAAATGTTCACGCTTATGGGAAATAAGTTTGATATGCCTGGCGGCACCCATTTGCTGTGGAAAAATTCCATTTCCTTCCTCTGAAATTTGAAATAGCACTTCAAGACGAGACCTTTCAAGCTAATTGTATTCATATGCTTCAAACCTGAGAACAAGTTTGAGGAGTGAAAGGCATAAGAGTCCTCAACCTTCATCGTGGAGAGCCAAGAAATTTATTGTTTCTGTTCGAAAACATGGTCGAACTTCGGGCGTGGAGCAATTTTGTATCTTTTATTGACTCTCGAGCGTTTTGAAGGTGACTTAGTATGAAAGGTTGTGTTTCTAAGGTCAAGAGTAGTCTAGGAAGGAATGCAAACTTTTTCGAATAACACTAAGAGTAGTAACATTATATTCAAGGATTTCTTTTTCTGTTATGGTATGTTTGTCACGTTCCAGGATTATAGGGAAGTTTCTCTGAAAGCTTCGATTTCATATTCCAGCCACAGTTTCCTTTGCTCGCGTTCAAGCATATATAGCTTGGCTCATTGGGGTAAATAACTTGTAAATATTTTCCTAATCGGTTATAGGGTCCTTGATCATAACAGACTGAAGACGATAGGTGATGGAACTTTCAAGCAATTTATCTCTCTCGAAAGATGGTAAGTAACTCACAGAACGGAAAAAGGGAGTATCGTTATTCAAGCATGATCTGTGGAAAAAAAAGCTCATTTGAGAAGAGTTATAATCTTATGCTGTTATTTGCTCAACAGAGAGCTCCAAATAGCAAAATTACATCGAACCGACTGCTCCATTTAAGAGCCATTTCCAAACTCTTGACGGCCATTTTCTTGGGCTTCTCTACCTCTAGGGTTCCAAGTTTATCTTTCTTTTGTTTTATCTATCTGATGTAAGTCACATGAGTTATTTACGGATTGGTCTGTAAAAGACACGTTTTGAACGTTTTAAAATTGAAAGTCAATATAGAACAGGGGGAAAACATCCCACCCTCGTCCAGTGCTATAGCGCTCAGGTTTGGTTTGGTCACGGATCAATGAGCGTGGACTGTGATTGGTCACATTTCGTAATTGGTCCAATCTTTAGTCGCGAAATACGCTAATTCATTGCATTACCACGAAGTCAACACTTCAGGGTTAGGAAAGGGAAGGGGTGTATTATTTGGTAATGTTCGCGCCTGTCCCCTTTGTTTTCTGTTAATTCTTTTAATTAGCCAATCAGAGGGTTCAGTGTTTGTTCTCGTCACACAACACCATTTGTGAGTTTCGTGACGTGACCAAACAATTGCTTCCTTGGATACTAGCCAACTGAGTGGATTGCTTCCTCGGAGACTAGCCAACTGAGTGGATTTCTTCCACTGGAGAAGTCAAAACCAAATATATTTTCTATGAAAGAGAACCTCAGCTTAATAATAAAATCATTACAACTGTTTGTGTCTTTTTTTCCCAATTTTCTGAATCTTTTAGTTCGTTGAGGAATAACAACCTGACATCCGTTCCAGATTTGAAGCGTCTCACATTTTCCGGAAAAGTGTAAGTTGCTATGATTTCTTATCATTGTGTACCTAGGTGGTAGGACAAGGGATCTGGAATCCGAGAAATAATTTGTCCCATTGTCAACAAAGTCATGCAATCAGTTTCTTGTCTTGGTCCCTTCATCATCGTTCCTCGAAATTACCACCGACAATCGGCGACGAAATTGTTGAACTGGTTATTATGTTGGTTCAAAATAAATAAATATGTTGGTTCCAAATAAACCCGTGAAGTAGTGAATAAATGACGGTAAATATATGAAAATCATATATGTGAAACGCGGTTGAAGAAACGAATATGGAAGCGATTCTCGCAGTTATGAACACTACTTAAATAGTCGTGAAAATAAGGCCTGAAAAATTTCAGGCCTGTACTGGATTTGAACCCGAAATAGACTGAGTTCGTAAGCCAAAGGATTTGGGTTGCTGTCATGATTATACTCATCTGCAACACCTCGTTACTAATTAGATTAGTACAGATTCGAAAGGCCAAATGACTCTTGGACTAATACGGTAAAAATTGGAAAATTTACCGTCCTCACAAATGTTAGGAAAATATCATCACTAAACAAGAGTCTATCTATCGTCAAAATATCAAAGTGAATTTTAAATCAGCGCTCAGAACTTGGATTTTTCTGCATTATGACCTTTCTTTTTTCAGAAACTTAGAAAATAACCAGATCACAGATGTAACGAAAATCGTAACATCAGGAATTCAAATAGTTTTTGAACTGTGAGTATTTAATTCTCTTAGCATCAAATGATTCCATTTGGAAATCTGAGGGACACAGCATTTTTTACTATGTTTACATGCATCAGGCAAAGGTTTGGCTAAGGTGAAGAGCGCTTTAGCCCTAGAACCAGTATGACAGGTACTAACTGGAAGTATTTTAAGATTTTGCGCAAGGAATGAAATTTTGTGAATGTTTCTTTTTTCTCGTAGATATCTGCGTAACAATAAGATCGAGTACCTACCACCAAACATCTTTCAGAATACTATTGTAGTAGCAAACCTGTAAGTAACTAAAAACAAAACCAAGAAGGAGTTGTTATCTTGCGACTGTCTTTTGATATTTTTGCCCGTGAAATGACGTAATACTAAGTGAAAACGGACGCGATACAACTTTCTATTTTTACTCGCGATCGGGGTCTATTATTTTCACTGGGTTTATGGTGAGGTAAGGGGGGGCCTGGTTTTTGTCACTTGGCCCGCCGGCTTTTCTTCCTACTACGATTCTTGCTTTTTTACTCAAAATAAAAGGGGCGGGCCCCCTGGGCCCCTCCACTAAATCCGCCACTGGTAATACGATGTATGGAGTACTGAAATCTGAGTCCACTTACAAATTGTAGATATGTTAGTTGCATATAATCATTTCTAAACTTTTTTTTAGAAAGAGCAATTGGGTTTTTTAATTTCTTGTTAATAACTTTATTCATCTTATCTTTTTTATAGTGATTTGTCGTTCAACAATCTGCAGTCATTACCAGATAACGTATTTGATAAGCTCAAAAAATTAGATATTCTGTAAGTAAAAGGGAAAAATATGGCAATTTTGAAAAAACATTCAATTCACTTCTCCCAGTCGATGCATACATTCGGTAATCTATCGATTCAAAATTTCTATATCCCTTAAAAAGAGCGATGGGAATGTTAGCCACCCAATATAAACCAAATTAATAATTCTCTGCATTTTTTCCGTGTACTTGGTCATTTGCCCCATAAAGGATTCATATACTATAAATTCCTTTTTCTCAGTTTTGTTGCCTACAAACTGCCCGAAGTTAAGTGTAATGAAACAACTTATGCATGTCCCACAGGGAATAAAAAGCAGTTCTTCAAATGATAAATGTAGCCTTTAAAGGCCTGAATAACGTCCGCAACATTTCAGCTGAACATCTCGCAACATTGTGGCGCACGACATTGTGGCACGCGTTTGGCCAACTTGTAACAACGTGTTGCAAGATGTTGGATGATGTTAGATCAAGTTTGAAAACTATCAAATTCTTGTTGCAACATTTTTGGATGTTGCAAGATTTTTTGCGCGTTTGGACAGCTCTTTTACAATATATCACAACACGATCCAATAATGATGCAAGATATTGCATTGAACTGTTGCGTGCGTTTAATTTTTGAGTGGGCCTTAAAATCATGAGGCGTGCGTTATGGGCTTATATCTCTATGTAATTGATCGAATAGGACCTATTCCGATGTATATACGTTTTCTCTCTTTGTGTACTTTACTTTCCTTCTTAAAATTTTCTTTTACTTTTTCTTTAAGGATGCTTAGCTTCAACAACATCACTTCCATTAATAAACGCACCTTTAGTGGACTTTCCAATTTGAACACACTGTAAGTTTCTACAGAGGTTTTATGTCACGGTAGTGTAGCGAACGAAGAAGTTACTTAGCTGAACTCAATGGGGCTGTTATTTACACCGGGTCTAACCCAAACCCCTTTCTTACATGCAAGGAGAGGGGCTTACGTTTCCTACATGATTGGATTGTTTTTATTCCATTAATGTCTTTCAATTGCCAGCTTTCGGCCCTCGTGACACTGTTCACAGAGTGAATATTCATATGAAAGATTCAGCTTTATTCAGGATATTTCATGACGCAGCTTTGTTAAACAACGGCTAAACTTTGTTCAAATAACCGGCCCAATAAATTTAACATCATATATTAATAGTTTATTAGGCGTTTCGAAAAATGACAAACATAGATTTGTCTGGATTAGAACTATGTAGCTGCAAAACATAGGGCATGCGCAAAGGGTTAAATTTTGGTCAGCCGCGCGCAAGCTCCCACTCAAAGGCTCAAAGGAAAACTTTGGAAACAACCGCTGTCACGCCAATTACGCGAAAAAAAAAATTTCAACAAAACAGTGATACATTCATGTATAGGGTGTTTCGAAAGTTTTTGAACTTGTTAATTTTCTCAACAAATAAATTGATTGTTAGAATTTTATCAATAAATTGAAGCAGAGAATTTGTTACAATTGTTACCAATAGCAATTTTAATTGTCTGCTAGTTGTCTTTGTTTTGCACAAAATCTGCATGAGTGCGTTTTCCCATCATTTTTCGTGCCATTTGTGTATGTTGTTCCTTTCCCGAAATTGTTGATATTCTTTAGTATTAATTTAAATAAATGATGAAACGTTAGAAGAAAACAAACCGGAACGAACTTTTGAAACACCTTGTTAATCTGTAAAAGGAAGTAAACTGGGGAAAGAGAACACTAGAAACTTTTCGCACTCAAAGCTTATTTGATTACGGGTTTTCTGCTGAAGTGCCATTTTGTGTTGAGCTTTACCACAAAAGTTGTACGGTGTCCAACACGGCGACTTACTCGCTTGTGTGGTTGTTCTTTAAAGAACTTGTGTTGAAAGCCTAAAAGCACGCCATTTAGCCTTGAAAACGTTCGCAGATGCACAGAAGTTTGACTGCCGTGTTGATGAGAATATATAAACACAGTATGACGTCCTATATTCACTCGTAGTTTAGATAACAACCTCTATAAACAGTATAGAAGTCAAAACACATGTGGATATTCTCCTCTGAACACTTGGGGAATTCATTAAACAGAAGAAGCTACGCAAACACGAAAAACAAATACATTTGGGCGAAATATCACGTCGATTTTCCTTGTTTACAAATTAAAGGTAGAAGACGAGACCCATATTTTAATGAATTAAATGTCGATTTCATAGGAATTATTTTATCGTAACCATATCCGGAGACTATGAATAATTTCAAATAAACGAATTGACCAGTCTCATTCTATAATTCAACTACGCGTATTTCTATATTTGTTGTGAATGACACTTCACATGCGACATTATTTTCTTATGGGTTTCATGTTTCCTTTGAATTATAATTTTCAGAATGCTTATCAAAAACAATCTGGCATTTATTGCCAAAGACGTTTTTGATGAAACTCCCCTTCTCAAGTCACTGTAAGTATAAGTTTCACTCCGTGTTACGGAATGTTGCAAATTTCTAAGTATCAAGTGCATAGCTAGGGGAGTTTGGTAACTAAGCTAATGTTTTTATGGTGGAAATGGCTTTTAAAATTTTGGAAATTGCTTTTATTTGATGTTAATAACTCATGCAAGTTTTATCATTTTTATTTGTTTGCAAATTACATCTCATTCATTAATACGATATTTTCATGATTGTTCCGGATTGGAGATTTTGCTTCAACGAAATGGTTTTTTCTTCTTCTTCAGATTTCTTCACAGCAATGCAATTAAAACCATTGAAAGCAAAAGCTTCGACAGACTTGTTCTGAGGCAGCTGTAAGCAAACTGCAGCTTAAAAGTTGAGATGCAATACATAGGAGAGATTTATCACCGCACGGCAAGAGTGGCCACGGCAAGTGTCCACTTTCGCCGTTTGCCTTGTACATAAGATTTTCTTCCCTTTTTCTTTCGCCGAGAAGAGGTTAATTCCTGGAAAAAAGTTGGTCAAAACTATTTCTTGTAGGTGATACAAAGGTAGATGAAATTCCACGGTTAAAATCATTTCACAACCGAAGTGACGCGAGCTTACACGAAGCTAAAGTAGTAAGGTTTATGTGGAACGTGAAAGGACAAGCTGAAGTTTGCCGCTTCACGTAAAAGCGGTGCTAAATCTTCCTAATTAAATAATTTACTCGCATGATTCAAGCTAAACATCTTTGTTGAAATGGCTATCTTTAAAATAAGGAACGGGAAATGGAGGGAACGGGGAATGGGGAACCTTTAAAAGGGGGAAACCTTTAAAAGCTGGAATCTTAAAAAGCGGGAATCTTTAAAGTAAAGGAATCTTTAAAAGCGGGAATCTTTAAAAGCAGGAACCTTTAAAAGGGGGAATCTTTAATTAAAACGGAGAATCTTTTCGTAAAATCCGTTCCTTTTTTTTTACCGTTCTCCCTTTTACCGTTCTCCCTTTTACCGTTCTCCCTTTTACCGTTCTCCCTTTTACCGTTCTCCCTTCTACCGTTCTCCCTTTTACCGTTCTCCCTTTTACCGTTCTCCCTTTTACCATTCTCCCTTTTACCGTTCTCCCTTTTACCGTTCTCCCTTTTACCGTTCTCCCTTTTACCATTCTCCCTTTTACCGTTCTCCCTTTTACCGTTCTCCCTTTTACCGTTCTCCCTTTTACCGTTCTCCCTTTTACCGTTCTCCCTTTTACCGTTCTCCCTTTTACCGTTGTCCCTTTTATCGTTCTCCCTTTTACCGTTCTCCCTTTTACCGTTCTCCCTTTTACCGTTCTCCCTTTTATCGTTCTCCCTTTTACCGTTCTCCCTTTTACCGTTCTCCCTTTTACCGTTCTCCCTTTTACCATTCTCCCTTTTATCGTTCTCCCTTTTACCATTCTCCCTTTTACCGTTCTCCCTTTTACCATTCTCCCTTTTACCGTTCTCCCTTTTACCATTCTCCCTTTTACCGTTCTCCCTTTTACTTTCTCCCTTTTACCGTTCTCCCTTTTACCGTTCCCCCTTTTACTTTCTCCCTTTTACCGTTATCCCTTTTACCGTTCTCCCTTTTACCGTTCTCCCTTTTACCGTTCTCCCTTTTACCGTTCTCCCTTTTACCGTTCTCCCTTTTACCGTTCTCCCTTTTACCGTTCTCCCTTTTACCGTTCTCCCTTTTACCGTTCTCCCTTTTACCGTTCTCCCTTTTACCATTCTCCCTTTTATCGTTCCCCCCTTTTACCGTTCTCCCTTTTACCATTCTCCCTTTTATCGTTCCCCCCTTTTACCGTTCTCCCTTTTACCGTTCTCCCTTTTACCGTTCTCCCTTTTACCGTTCTCCCTTTTACCGTTCTCCCTTTTACCGTTCTCCCTTTTACCATTCTCCCTTTTACCGTTCTCCCTTTTATCGTTCCCCCCTTTTACCATTCTCCCTTTTACCATTCTCCCTTTTACCGTTCTCCCTTTTACCGTTCTCCCTTTTACCGTTCTCCCTTTTACCGTTCTCCCTTTTACCGTTCTCCCTTTTACCGTTCTCCCTTTTACCATTCTCCCTTTTACCGTTCTCCCTTTTACCGTTGTCCCTTTTACCATTCTTTCTTTTACCGTTCTCCCTTTTACCGTTCTCCCTTTTATCGTTCTCCCTTTTACCGTTCTCCCTTTTATCGTTCTCCCTTTTACCGTTCTCCCTTTTACCGTTCCCCCTCTTACCGTTCTCCCTTTTACCGTTCTCCCTTTTACCGTTCTCCCTTTTACCGTTCTCCCTTTTACCGTTCCCCCTCTTACCGTTCTCCCTTTTACCGTTCTCCCTTTTACTTTCTCCCTTTTACTTTCTCCCTTTTACCGTTCCCCCTTTTACCGTTCTCCCTTCTACCGTTCTCCCTTTTACCGTTCTCCCTTTTACTTTCTCCCTTTTACTTTCTCCCTCTTACCGTTCTCCCTTTTACCGTTCTCCCTTTTATCGTTCCCCCTTTTACCGTTCTCCCTTTTACCGTTCTCCCTTTTACCGTTCTCCCTTTTACCGTTCTCCCTTTTACTTTCTCCCTTTTACCGTTCCCCCTTTTACCGTTCCCTTATGTAAAGATAGTCACCTTAAGGTTACTCGAAGGAGGTTAGCAAAGAGTTAGGGAGGGGGATGGGGAGTTCCTGATCCCGTTTCACGCAAAAATTCATACGTCACGTATTTGAATGAGAAAACTTGCAATGTCTCTTCTTGTCTTCAAGGCTTCGGGCAAGGACTAATTGAATTCACGGGTCCCATATATTTCAGGAGGCAAATCATATCCCACGTTGACATTAGTTCACGAATTACGATTGCCGTTAATTTTGGCCTTTATTAATCACACATAATTTACAAACCCTTTGCCTTCCTCTTAAAGGTGTCTTATTTCTGTTTTCGTTGAGATGATACTCAAAAAGTCCAAAACACTCATAAGAAAAAGAAACAAACGGCACACATAACATTGTCTGGGACCCCAGAAATGCATCAACTGTATAATGAATTAGTATTTCACTTTCAGAACCATTTTTGACAATCCTTTACCACTGTTGCCAGATGGAATTTTCGACAAAATGACAAACAATACGAAGGTGTAAGTAAAGACGGGAAGTTATACACATCAAATAGCTTAGATAATCACAACAGTATTGCCAGTCCTCCTTGTTACTTTCATGTATCGCCATTACATTATTGTCATTATTATCCTTGCCGTTGACTTCATCACTGTTACCCTTATCGACTGTCCCATTGACCATTTGTTTTCCAGTTTGGCTGCAAGCCCAGAGTGTTTGGTGTTTTTTTTTTTATGTTTTTGTTTTTGTTTTTTAATGTTTATGATTTTTTATGTATTTTGTTGTTGTTGTTGTTGTTGTTTTATGTTTTTAAAACCCATGTAAGATTCAGCCACGTAAGCCGCTTGGCTAATTGATCTTATACCAATTTCCATAATGATTGCGTTATTTTTTCAATCTTTACAACTTAGATTTATTTTATTCTTAATCTTATAATTGACAGATCATTGACGTGTAAAAATCTTCTTCAACTGCCTCGAGGAAGATATATGGCGACAATGTAAGTAGGCCTTAAATTCAATTTACTCTACACGCTATAAGCCTTTCAATAATGGACATCTAAACTAATAAATATCCAACTTCGTGCAGGTATTTTTCGAAAAAAAAGGTTATTCACAGCTAGCCTTGGTATAAACCTCTGCCTGGCCTAACCAAAGCATATTTCAATTCTTCAATTTCGATTGGCTCAATAAAAAAGCTACAGCAGTTGACCGTAGACCAGAAGATGGTTGGTATGCGTTTTTTCCCTCCATCATTTGCAATAGTCCGCAGAGTTATATTTGGGGGTTACTTGCGCTCCTGGGATGTAAGATATTTGGAACCAGTTCGAAAATACTCTGAGTTGGTTATCTATCATATTTTTCGAGCTCGTTCATCTCCCAATATTGTCGTTTTTCCCTGTTTCCTTAATTAATTTTTGCCTCAGTTTCCCCCTTGGCACAAAATAGGCAAGCCATACTATTTTGTATCACCGAGCCTTTGATATGTTGTAATTTTCTAACCTTCAGAGAATGTGCTCCTTCGACTTCGCTGCATGTTACTTTATCTGGAGAACAAAGCACCTTCCGAGCTGGCTGGAAACGCTCAGGCTTTGAATGCCGTGATTGTGACTCACACCATGTACCTACTTTTCCGTACAGAAGCTCCAGTTGCGCTGATTACAGTCTCTGTTCCGTTGGTAACTATACCAGTGAAACAGGCTGTGTCGAGTGTCCTGCAGGTATTAATGAGTACTATTATTCTATGGTTAAGTTTCGTTTATGGAGAGACTTTAAGGATAATTTTTTAGAAACAAGCATCCATATCTAAGGGTAAGCTCTAAGCATTGTAAATTACGGCTAACAGAGAAAGAAAAAGGTTCTTCAGTGGGGTGAGACCCAGTTATTACATCAGTTGGCCTCTTAGTGAGCCAGTCTGTGCCTACAAAGTGGAGGTGACCATAATTGGCCGAACTAAGATGCAACTATTATTGACGTTGTCAGTGACACAAAACTAACAAATGCGGTTAAAGGAAACAAGCGGTGAAATTTAATCAAAATCATTTGTAAACCTTACTCGCTTTGGCCCTAGGAATAGACTGGCTCAATTGAATTCAGGGGCAAATCACTATTTATGGCCTTCGTGTGGGAGGGGAGGGGGAAGGTCGGATGATTTTTGTAAGAGGGAGGGGGGGTGTGATATCCCACCCCCCCTCCCTCTTACAAAAATCATTCGACCTTCCCCCTCCCCTCCCACACGAAGGCGATAAATAGTGATTTGCCCCTGAATTCAATTGAGCCAGTCTATTCCTAGGGCCAAAGCGAGTAAGGTTTACAAATGATTTTGATTAAATTTCAGTTGAACTGGATCCTCCTTGAAATTCCAATTCAAAAAAATGGTCATTCTGCAAAATAAAACTCCCACGACATTTTCGTGCTACACGAAAGTAAATATTCACTGAATGAGATAAACTGTCACCTCTTTCTTGCATCGTTCCTACTACTGTCTGTCATTAAATACTCATGATGTCAGTTTGGAGAATTTGGTTTTAAATCAACTTGTAGTCCCCTAATTGAGTTTTCTGCTTTATTCTCCTCACTTGTCTGCTTAATACTGTATTGATATTGCAAGGAGAAATTCTGTCTTGGTCACTCATGGGAGCTAAAGAGTTAAACTTGCCTAGTACAGCCTATTTACCGTTATCGAGTGAAAAGTGATAAGTATAATTGGTCTTAATATTTAAGTGGTTATGTTACATCCAGGAAACCCTGTTGGTAAAAAATGTCTAAAACTATGTCTGTTCCTAATAGAATTTCCATAGCACTTTGCATGTATAGCAAAAATAACAGAAATGCGATCAAGTACATGTATAAAGAGGGAGGGGGGGTGGGATATCACACGGTTTTCAAGAGAACGAAGTGTGGGTAAGTCGTCGACAACAGAATTTAAAGGGACATTACAGAAGATTAAATTGATTGGTTGATTTTTTACTGGCATTGTAATATGATCTTTTACAGGAAACATTCCATTTGAAATGAACTGAAAACAAAACAAATCAAGAACATTTCTCAAAGTTCCTACATTGACAACTCCTGTTTATGGGCCCATAGTAACCCACTTGTGAAGCTGCTTCCTTGTTCTATGATATCTTTACAGGTGGTTTTTATCAGGATGAAATGGGACAAGTTGATTGTAAAAGATGCAGTAATGGTACATTTGTTTCTGCACTGCATAGTCCTGGGACCAAAGCGACCGATTGCGTGGCATGTCCTTACGGTAAATATAATGTTTGCTGTGTACTATAACTTTTTTTCAACTTGACCACGCCTGAGGACACTTCCTACACAGTCAGAAGTTTCAGGCATCTTATTTAGCCAAAACAAGTCTATTTCTTCATAATGATAATCTAAAATGGATGATCCAAAATTTTACTCGGCCTGAGAACAGGTGGACGAGGCAAAAGTGATTGTTTTTTTTTTTTTTTGGTGTATGTTTGATTGTTGTGGACTTTGATTCATTGCAGAAGAGAGTTAATTCAGTGCAGAAGAGGGCTAATTCAGCGCAAAGAAAGTAACAAATCAGACATTCTGATTGGTCAATAATCAAAGAACTCACAGATAGCCAATCAAATGCGAGCCTTGGATGTCGTAGCAAAATGTGAAAAATTGTTGGCGAAACAATGGCCGCAGTTTTAAGTAGGTTTTCCTTCGCCACCGCAGCTGAAAAACAGCTCAAACAACAAAAACACTGTAAAAAGCACTGATTTTTGGTTGTCGATTTGGAAAAAGTGGTGTTTAGAGAAGGGAATTGCCAAGGAAATCGAAAATTACGAGCCGACCCAGCTTAATACTATGCTCGAGCGATCCAACGCCAAAATTAAAAACAAACATGGTTAAACCTCGGAAACGACGACGGAAACGACGACGGAAACGACGACGGAAACGACGATGGAAACGACGACGGGAACGACGATTCCATTTCATCGAAAGTTATTCGGACACAGACTGAACAATTCCTTGAACTGTTTAGCCGGACTTTGAACTTTTTTTGCGCCGTAAAGATGTGAAAATATCATTGCATATTATTGTTTTGATCGTACGCGGTTGTTTTGACCGAACGCTTGGTTTAAATAAATTATTTTTGAACGATGCGTGCGCTTTTGCTCTTATTTATGATAAGCCATCTCGTATTTTTGCATGTAAATTATTAACGCAATCACATGATTTTTTTGGTGCTATTTGGAATAAACAAGCACTTGTTAATTTTTTCAAAGACTACAAATTGCACTCGCCCTACGGGTTCGTGAAATTTTGTTAGTCTTTAAAAAAAAATTACTCGTGCTTATTTATTCCAAATTGCACTCGAAATCATGTGATTACCTATATCAAATGTTAATTTAGGTCGCTAGCGAGGTCTTACATCTCAGCCAAATGAAATAAGAGAGGAAGTGAGTGCGTGAAAACCCTTTCCCACTCTATGCTATGTCACTTACAACTACTGATTGGTATTCCTATTGATTTTTAAAATCACTCTATTTTCAGGCACGCTTTCGAACGAGACTGCTGGATATCGTGCATGCAGATGTCTTCAAAGCTTTTATCGGTTGGATCGTTTTGGCCCGTGCTCAACATGTCCACCATACGGCTTTGTTTGTGAGAACGATACAGCAATACTTGCTCCTAACTACTTCTGGAAATGGTCCAATCAGTCTGAAAAAGAGCGTTTCAAAGGTTTTGTTAACAATATCCATTCTTATGGATCAGACTACAACAAGTCCTTTTCAACGTTCAATACTTCACTTCCGAAGCCACTCAAATGTCCCCATGCCAAGTCCTGCAAGGGTGGAATCGACTCAGAATGCCATCAAGGATATCAAGGGAATTTGTGTGCAACCTGTTCTAACGGCTTTTATTTCCGCTTCCACTCATGTTTGAAATGTCCTCACCTAACTGTAACAATAATCTCGTCTATCTTGGTGATTGTTCTTTTTGTTGCTGTGTTTCTAATAGTTCTTTGGGGTGACTCCAAACGTGCAGAGAATAACCGAACAGTTGCAGATGTCGTCATGTCGTGCTTCAAGATTGTGATTGGTTTTTATCAAGTCATTGCTGGTATTTTCTCAGCATTGGCGAAAGTCCAGTGGCCGATCACTTTGATTTCAGTGGAGAAATTTCTAAAAGTATTTGAAGGGAACATTTTTCAGTTTGCTCCACTAAGCTGCATTGATTCTTCTTTGCGTTTAGATCAGCTTGGAAAGTTCACATTGATCGTTGCCTTGAATGTCCTACTTGTTGGCTCACTTTTCTTGTATCTATCTCTTAAAAAACGCTACATCATGAACAAGAAGGACCTTAGCGAAAGCCAGAAAAGAACACAAGTTGAAAGTTTGAAAAAATCTTGCTATCGGAATATTTTCTTGCTGTTGTTGACGACCTACCCTACGACGAGCAAATCGATTATTCAAATTCTACCTCTTCCCGGTGCGTGTGTAGAAACGTGTTTCGCAGACGACAAGAACGACTGTATCTTCCTACTGAGAGCTGACTACTCCATCAAGTGTTTCACTCCTCGCCACAGCTTGTATTGGCTCATGGCTTCTCTTTTGGCAATATATCCCGTGGGATTTCCAGTTCTAGCTTTGTTTCTCACTTACAAATACCGTGAGTCCCGGGAAGACAAAGCAATTGCTTTCGGACTTCGAGTGTTCTTTGAGAACTATAAGAAGAAATTTTGGTTTTGGGAGGTCACAGAGATGTACCGCAAGCTGATATTGATCTCATTGATTTTCCTATTTGGATCCAAAAGCCTCCCTCAAATCAGCCTTACTGTTCTGACGGTCAGCGTCTTTGGAGTGCTCTACACCTTATTCCGACCAATCAAGGAAAAGTTTGAAGACCGCTTACAAACATTTGTCTTGTGGGTCATTTTCTTTGACGTTTGCCTTGGTGCAGTTTATACGAAATGGGATGAGAATCAAGAGGAGGGCAAGAACGAATCTGTGTTTGTGAATATCCTCTTCGTTGTTCTCAACGCCTCTGTACTGATGCTTGCCATCGGTAAGTGCCTAAGTTGGGTAAACAATGACATAAGGAATGTGCATGTTAGCCTTTAAGACACACGCGAGCTGCAAAGGCCTCCATAATTTGCACGTCTTAATTAGCAAATGAGGTTTGCAAAGATCACTAGAGAAGATTGGACTTGGAATCTACCAACTTTTTGCACTACTTTATTCCAACCAAATATCGGCGTAAAATAGCGTTTGTAGTAGTCAGCTCTCAAAATGGAATCGGCAAAATTACATAACGGCCAACATTAAAATAAAACCTTAACACATCAGGGACTTAGACAAAAAAAGGAAACTTCTTTCGATTCTGTAAGGCGTTATTCCTGATCATGAGTCAAAATATTTTCCCTTGTGTCTTAATAAAAGAAAATGCTTCTGATAATAAACAACGGCAGCTGAGGAAGAGTGTTTTTCCTTCTTCTCGCGCCCAGTCTCTCGGCGTTCGCTAGTTATGATCAGCCCATCGAATAAATGGGGGATAAAGATTCCCGCGCTAATTCGAGCTAACTTTGTATCAGATGAGTATAGAACACTCAGGTTTAATGAGGAATTGCCTTGATTTCTTGCACAACAATTTCTGATAACAATTTAGGACATTTAGTTGAAGAATCTGCAAGGAAAAAGAAACGTTGAATTATGTTTACAATGTCACGATTTTATTTTTGCTCTTTTATCTCCAAACGTCTCCGAAGGCAAGTCAATTTTTCTTCTGCAAATTATTACAACTCTTGTGTAATGCAAAGCCTAGGTTTTCTGTTGAAGCCTTGTAAGAACCTACCAATAATAAAATACTTGCCGTCCCTACCATAGTGTTAATTTCATTTCTTTTCTTTTCTTTTATCAGGAAAAGGGATTGTCCATATGAAGTTATTCAAGAAGTATGTTTTCTTCTGTCCAATGCGATGTTGCAGTTTCCTTCGCCAAAAAGTCGCTCATCTTAAAAATAAAGCGGTCACAAGAACGGGAACATCTGATGAACTGCTCAGCTCCAATGAAGATAGCGACTAGTATTTTCTTGAGCCCTTCACGATAAGGGACCAGTCATTATTTGTCGTCTAGGGGAAGAGGGGGTGATAAACGGATGATTTGTTTTTTTCACGATAAAATTTACCTGATTCCCCCATGAGGCTCTGTCAAGTGCTAATGATCCCTCTTTTACCCTAATGGTGATGACTGATGCCATTACGTTTCCCCTGAAAAACAAGTGATCCCCAAACAAAATTCCTCTTCCCCCCGCCTTGGCAAGATGCGTCGTGAAGTTACCAGACAGTTGTTTATCACAGCCGAATGAGAGGAGGCTGGAACCGAGACTAGATTCGAACTAGTAAGCAGATCAGAAGATAATTCTTCGTAACGAAATTAATGGAGCTATTTGTATTTTGTCTAGAAGGATCAATTTTATGATTTTAAAACCTGCATGGGCGATAGGTATGGATGGTTCAGCTAGCATGTAAAAACAATGTATAAAAGTGTAAAACGTAAAAGTGCAGATGAAATCACAGATTTTTTTTAGTAATTAGTAATGGTTGTCGCTATATCTTCTCCGTCTTTTACTGATGATAATATTTTGAGTATGGGAATAACTCTAACAATTTTGAAGAATATCTTATCACGTAGCTTTTAGGTTATCATAAAATTTTATAAAGAAGTGGTGCAACTGCAGAAATAGCGTTAAGGGGGTCTTGGGTAATTTTAGCATCCCGGGGGATGCCGCTTAGGTTAGCCATCAAACGTTCCAATCCTTCTCAGTTCTTTAAATAAAATAGAATGAAAGAACAATCGATCAGTTTTCTAGATAAACAATTAATCTTGGAGGTAACCCTCGAAACCTCAGCTTTATTTTCTTTGTACCGTCGAAACCTAATTTGCACTTAGCCTCGTTCTCGGGGCTTTATTTAGGGACCAGATCTCGACTCCTGAGGGCTTGGAAATGGGCTGTACTAGATAAACTACCACCATCCACTCTAAGAGCTTACAAGGGCAAAATAATTATCTCAAGAAACAGAAATACCTGATAACAAGGAACAGTTGGACAAAATTAGGGATACTTAGAACAGATCACTTACAGCTCAAGTTGAAAATTGTCAAGCTGGCATTTTGCAAGTTTATTGGGGTTTGTCTGGAATTCCCAAATAACATGTTTGAAAGTTATCTTACTTTTATTGCTACTTTATCTTTACTAATAAGACAGTTTCTTTCTTATTTTGCTTGCCATGCATGAAGATCACTGTTAATTAATTCAACAAAACTTCCTTGAATTATACCCTGAGGCAGAAAGTCTGATAGTGCTATGTAGTTATCAACTGAGTGGGGGAGCCAGATGGGAAGTTGTTTGGCTCAAGGTCATGACACATGGGCAGAACAGTGAGCTCCACATCCCATGACCTTGTGCTAAATACTTTATTATCTAGATCTGGCCCAACCAAACTCATTTAAACCTTTCAACCCCTAACAGAGACAAGTATCCAATTCCTCATTACAGTATCTCCACTAAATAATGAACAAAAAAGAAATGATCACCAACTACAGACTGAAGCTCTTGATTCTTTACCAAATTCTTCTTGTTAATACCATTGTGATGTGCAGAGAAAAGTGTGGAGAATATGCAACTTCTGCTCCATCTCTTTCTATTTACATTTCTTCCATCTTGGAATGTCCAGTTTTTTCCAGCATTGGTCTGGCTGTCATGTACAGCCCTCATAGAGAGATTCTGCTCTAATATGTTCCATTAAAAATTGTCTAGAGCTGTACACGTCATTTCACATATATATAACCTTATTCCATGTATAACACAATCTTTTGTCCATAGAAACTTTTAACTAGCACATGTAAAAACTTGCCAGAATCAAGAAAGTTCACTTTAAAATCTTTTTTTTTTTTCTTTTTCAGTAAAACATACCTTATGACCTTTTAATGAAAAGTCAGACCATCCTTTAAACACATGAAAGGGAAAAACTCGCTTTGTTAACAAGAGAAACTCCAATAAAACAAAATAAAATTTGAGCATATGCTGTCGTTTACCACTATTGAATGAGTTTTGGTTACTACAAGGATGTAATTAGTGCACATAAAGAGTGCACTACATTACAGTATTCCCCACTCAAGGAATTGTGATTCTGGTAAGGACATGTACACCCTACTATTACTAACAAAGAAAAGTGACATACTTCAAAAATAAGTGTACACAAGTATGGTGAATGTAATTTATACATTAATTGCAAACCAAAGAACAAGTATAGTGTATGTGTAACTCCAAAAACGAGCTTTTTATCCTATAATGTGGAGAAAACTAAAGCCTTCGACATGTGAATGCTGAGATACATGAAACACATACATGAATTGAAATCTCACAACTTGTTGTAAATATGCATTCTCATTATTTTCATTCACTGTAAAAAAAGACCAGTTTCTACTGGTTAGAAACAAGACAAAACTTCAATGCTGCACAAAAATTTTAAGGGTTCTAGATTTTTATATTTGATGAAAAAATCAGACAAAATAAAACTTTCTTTCACTCAAACTGAATGGAGTAAAAATATCTAAATTTCTACAATTTGAAGTTGGATTTGCACAAAATATCCATTTATAAATCATATCTTATATAGCTCCACTTTGCACAACTTGACAAATTAGAAATTTCATATAACAGTATAACTTTTCTTTCTTTATTGATGTTACCTTTGTTAACTAAGAACTGCACAAACTAGATCCTCCTTGAAATTCCAATTCAAACAAATGGTCATTCTGCAAAATAAAACTCCCACAACATTTACGTGCTACACGATAGTAAATATTCACTAAATGAGATAAACTGTCACCTTTTTCTTGCAGTATTCTTTGCATTTAACCCTTTCACTCCCAAGATCTCATTAGTAATTCCTCCTACTGTCTGTCATTAAATACTCATGATGTCAGTTTGGAGAATTTGGTATTGAATCAACTTGTAGTCCCCTAGTTGAGTTTTCAACTTTATTCTCCTCACCTGTTTGCTTGATACTGTACTGATATTGTAGGGAGAAATTCTGTCTTGGTCACTCATGGGAGCTAAAGGATTAAACTTGCTTAGTGCAGCCAATTTACTGTTATCAAGTGAAAAGTCAAACTCAGTAATATCTAAAGGAACATGAAAATACAGTACAATAATGGTCTTAATATTTAAGTGGTTATATTACATCCAGGAAACCCTGTTGGTAAAAAATGTCTAAAACTATGTCTGTTCCTAACAGAATTTCCATAGCACTTTGCATGTACAGAAAAAAATAACAGAAATGTGATCAAGTGCATGTAGTACATGTATACTACCATCTTCAAAACATAGCTGTCTGTCTCTATCATAGTCTTCTGTCATCATCTCCGTCTTCTCGGTGACTCTGACCGTGAGTGAGACCTTGATTTATGTTTCTTCTTCTTCCGTGATTTATCTTTTGACGAGGAATGTCTTTCTGACTTGCTTTTCGACTTAGAGCTTGATCTGGATCTGGACTTATGACGAGATCGTTTAGGAGACTTGGAATGTGATCTTCTTCTCCGAGAAGAATGAGACTTTGACTTGTGATTTGATGAAGATCGTGATCTTGATCGACGACGACTTGAACGAGTAGGCGATGCAGAATGTGAATGCTTTTTACTGCTTCTTTCGGGCGACTGTGACTTATCACGTGAATGTGAGCGACGCAATTTTGAGTGAGACAAAGAAGGCGACGAAGAATGTCTTTTTCTCTTCGGAGCTGGCGACAGAGACCTTGATCTTGAGAGAGACCGTTCTCTTGTGGAACGAGGAGTTTCTTCGACAAGTCTAATTTTCTTTCCCAAGAACTCTTGCTTGTCAAGCGACTCTAACGCGTTGATCATGTCCTCCTTGTTTGAAAATTCAACGACTCCTTCGCCTGGCCTTCTTCTGTGCGTATCTGCGAAAGTAACATCTCCCGCTACGCTCATAAACTCTTTGAGCTCAGACCATTTGGCTCTCGCCGGAAGGTTTTCGACGCGGATTCTAAAGTTAGTCCGCACTGGGGGTGGTTTAGGCTGGCGAACCCTTGCAGTGTATCCGCCGGCTATGGTATAGCCCCCGACACCATTTCTAATATCTTTAGCTCTTTCGACGAGAATATTCTGGCCCATAAACTCTTTTCCGTTGAGTTCTTGTACAGCTCTGTCAGCATCGTTGTAGTCTTTGAAAACGGCGTAAGCATATCCCTCCTTGAAATCAATGTCACGAATTTTGCCGAAGGATTTCAGCAGAGACTCTAAATCCTTTTCTGAAGCATTGGGAGGCAGTCTCCCGCAGTAGATCCTGCCACTCATGCCTATTTAAAACACGTCCTAGTGCAAGAAGAATTTCTTTGCAAAATCTTACAGACCACGCTCCAAATTCTCCGCCATCATAGGCATTGAACTCTACTGCGCACGACCGTTGTAAAAAACCGCTGGCTGAGGAGAGGTTACTAAGCGCACGTGTGATATCTTAAAATCTCTTCTAGCAGCCATGTTAGCAGCTCGGAAGATTTCATCAGCATGTTTTAGCAAGAATTTAAGCCGTAAATATCACAAGTTTTGCAGGCCATTAAAGTACTGTCACAGAATAAATAGGAGTTCGTCGCTTCACAGCAATCTTGATCGTTTCCAAGCAGCGATCGAGCCTCATATCCTGGGTGTTTTGATAGGACGTCATACATTCTCCACATCAGCTGATCGTTCGGCTTACAACAAGCTGCCATGGAAAGATAGGTATTTGATGGTGTATTGTGATCACGAGATCATAACTCTTTACAAATTCTTTTAACAGTAGTGGTTCCTAAGGTGAACTTCTGACATCTCTTATACAATATATAGGCATGTATCGACAGTTTTGGCGATTTGTGGCATGATTCGCCGAATCGGCTACTATGCCTGTGTTCTGCAATTATGCAACAAACAGTACAAAATTTTAAGTTATTTTATTTCATATTACTTACTGGATAAAGGCTTTTTTTACGGTGACCAAAGTATTATCAAAGGTTACAAAATGGTGTCTTAAAGAAAGGTTGATCTAGGGGTGCTAGACTCTCTCTTTAAGTCCTCCTATTACCCCATGCCAACCCCCCCCCCCCCCCCACCCCCTACTCCTGCTACGAGCAGCCAACAGGCTTTTGTTCTGCTCATGCACAAATAAGCAGCATTCTCAGAAATAGTAGAGACATGGATAGTGAAAATTATGTAATTTTCTTGCGAATCTGAGGAACTGTGCACCTACCCCTCCCCTAACCCAACATTAATGCTAACTTGTAGTCAGTTGACTATTTTTAGGTTAAGGGAAGGGTTGGTGTGCATTTGCTCCATTTTAATTTCTGGTTTATAACCAGAGCAGTGATATTTTGGTCATTACATGTAGGTGGCTTGATAACTAGCACTTAAGATTTATCCTGAGCCATTCTTTTGCCTCCTTCCCACTTCCCTTAACCCTTTAACCCCAAGATCAAATTTGTAATTCTCCTTACTGTCAACCATACAATTCTTATAATGATAGTACAGAGAATTTAGTATTGGATCAACTAATTATCCCCAAATTGATATATTTTTCTTTATTCTCATCACTTACCTGGTTGATATTGTATTGATATTGTAAGGAGAAATTCTGTCTTGGTCACTCATGGGAGTTAAAGGGTTAATAAGTTTTATTCAAAGGTAAATACAAGTAGACTAGCTTTAAAAAATTAAAAGCTGAATATTCCATTTCAATGTGCAAAATAAAGTTCCTGTCTGTGATTTTCAACTAGTTTGAAATGTACATGTAGTCAGGTACATTTTGTTCCGAGCAAATGATGAACATCTCCATATAAAGCAAACAATTAGGCTGAGATCAATATAACATTTATAACATTTGGGACTTTTTCAGGGCCATAACCTATATGCATATGGTGTATTTTGGAAATCAGTAAAACTTTTTAAATATTCCCTATTCATGAGTATTTTATGTACGCAGTCTCAACACTAACAGTTATTTCTTTTAGGGGAAAAGATTTTGAGGAAAGTCATTTAGTTTTGTTTCCAAGAAGATACAATAAATCTCAGAATTCTAACAACCAAGGTGCAAGGTAAGTGATCATCCATGAATGTATTATGCAGTTTACAAGTGAAATTGATCATTTAATTAGGTATTTTATACCTTAATATGGGAATTAAATTAAACAGGCTCTTCCATAACTGTCTGCTTAATTTTACTACAAGGTGCTGGGTAAACATGAGTGTGCTTGATACTGGTGTCACTGTCTTTCTTTAATTTTTCTAATGAACCATCATTTTCAACTGGCATTTGCTTTTTTCGGATTGCAGCGATCAGTCCTCAGAAGGAGCCAGTGGCCACGGAAGTGATGATGGAGATGGAGGGGACAAAAAAGATGATGGGGCTGAGGTGGTAATTGAAGATAAGACCGAGGCTAAGGTTGACCCTGCGGCAGGGGCCTTGGCACAGGTCCATGTTCCTGATGTGTTTCCTGAGGTGCCACTTTTACCGATTCACAGAAACCCAGTTTTTCCACGATTTGTTAAAATGATGGAGGTTTGTCTTTTTATATCACTGCATCATGTCTCTTGTGTTGTTCTCCTTTGAGTTACACCTTCCTACCTTTTTTCTGATTAGCAGCTCAAATCTTATGACCACATGTGACAAACATATTTTTCTAGGCTAAGAGATGACTTTTCATGTTTTGTTTTTCTTTTCTTCAAACAGTTTTACCAGCAAAATTGGATAAAATATTAATTAAATTGTTTAGCACATGAGTACATATAGTTTTCTGTGGTTAGTCAGGATAAAAATGCAACTATCCACTTAATTGTAGCAAAATTTACTAAGTCTGTATTTATTTTACAATGTTAGTAGCATTCTCATATGTAGCAGCATATGTGTACTTTTACATTTATTATTACACAATAATGTGAAACTAATTTTCACTCTCAGTATCTTTGAATATTACTTAAGGATTGAGTGAAAGAATCTCTATTCTTGCATCTGAAATGTCACTTAAATACCATTTAACATTGCCCTCACTGTTCTTCAACAGATCACAGACAAGTCCCTGATGGAATTAATCAGAGTTAAATCAAGACTTGCACAGCCCTATGCAGGTGCTTTTCTTAAAAAGGATGACAGGTAAAGTTTGAAAATTCATGAAAACTTCAACTTGGGAGGCAAATTGAATATATACCTGTTTATAAGTGTAAGTTGCTGATATTATACTCTGTTGTATGTTGTTGATATCATCTGCCTCTGGAGTAAAACTATAATTATATTATATACCTTCAGAGGATGCTTCATTTACATTTTACATACTTTACTATAATGAATGTATTATATTTGTAGTAATGAGGCAGAAACAGTAACCAGTTTAGATGACATCTACCAAGTGGGTGCATTCGTGCAAATTACAGAGCTCTATGACATGGGAGACAAAATAAGAATGGTTGTTCTAGGACATAGAAGGTTGGTGCAATTTCAGTTTCCTTAAAGTTCTTTTGATTCATGTTAACATACAATGAACATTTACCAAGTGCCATCTACACTCTGTCTCTGGAAAGCTTTATTAACTGCATGTATCTATTTTTTTCTTTTTTTTAATTTCAGGATTAAAATCACTGGAATCTTTGATTATCCCTCTCACAGTGAAGAACAGTCTGCTGACACTACTGTCATTACAGAGGGATCTCTAGACCCCACCCTACAACAAGGGGATACTCCTAGCAAACCCATCCTGATGGTCTCTGTAGAAAATGTGCTTCATGAGCCTTTTAAAGTTACTGAGGAAGTCAAGGTACAGGATACTAGAAATGAAAGATAAAAATCATTTTTCCTCATTGCATCTTCCAGCTTCTTTGTTTGTGGGTCTAGATAGCAGGAACAGCAATGCTGAAGGTGGTGGAAACAACACTGACTTTGCACCTGTTGTCTGTTGTTGCCATGGCACCTAATGCCACATTTTGGTTGAGTTTTTTGTTAGTTCATTGCCTCGCCCTAAATATTTTTCTGCATGGACTCTGAATTCCTCCTCTCTTAAACACCAGCACTCCAGTCCTAAATTTTCCCATGGGATTAGTAGGTGAAGAACAACCCTGAAGTGAGGTATTGCAAAACTCAAAATTAGACAGTCATCTATTTTTTTTGTTTTTTTGTTTTTTTGTTTAGGCACCCTTACTGTGTAAAAATTTAGATACTGTTCTTTTCATTTTAAGACTTTCAACTACATTGTCTGTTTTAATGTTGAATCAACAGGCACTGACTGCAGAGGTCATCAAGACCATACGTGATATTATTTCGTTGAATCCTTTATACAAAGAGTTTTTGGCACAGCTTGTCGAGGGCGGCAAAAGAGTGGCAGATAATCCTGTCCATTTGGCTGATTTTGGTAGGGAGGCTGCAGGATTTTACTGAAGTTTAGGTTGCTTTGTTGTAAATCTGTTGAAGTGAATGCAATTTTTTTATGTTAATCTCAGGTGCTGCACTCACTAGCGCTGAAACTGCACTCCTGCAGGAAGTTTATGAAGAGACAAAAGTTCCAGTGCGATTACGCCTCACCCTTGAACTGCTCAAGAAAGAACTTGCCATCTGCCTTTTGCAACAACAGCTAGGGAAAGAGGTGAAGTAAATTATGAATTTTTAGGTAACCAAGTCAACTTAAGTTTGCATGTAAGTTAAGGGAATACTGTACTATAGTCATGTAGCCAACTCAGAGGCACTTTTTCAAACACATTTGATCACCTTATAGGGAAACCTCATACCACATAAAGATTCTTACCACAAAATTTGGGTCTATTATTGTCACTAGAATTTGGATTGGGAATTTTTTTCCCCATCCATTGAGTAAGAAGTCTTCTGAACTAAATTGTTAGAAGTGGGCATGTTCATTTTACAGGTGGAAGAAAAAGTTAACAAGCAACAGAAGAAATACTTGCTTCAAGAACAACTGAAAATCATAAAAAGAGAACTTGGCTTAGAGAAGGAAGACAAAGAAGCAGTTGGTGAGAAGTTCAGGAATAGAATCAAGGATCTTAATGTTCCCAAACATGCTGAAGAAGTTATTGAAGAAGAACTGTCTAAACTGGCCTATCTTGATGCTCATTCTTCAGAATTCAAGTAAGTTAAATTAAGAATTAAGGGTTTTCAATAAGAACTAACAGCTTGTGAAAATCACTAGCTAATATCCATGTCTTTTCTGCGTACAGTACTGTGATTGCTCAATTATTCAAAACAAATCTGGCAGAGTTTTGAGTGATATGTTTCTTTTTGGCTTGATCACAACACTGTTTTTGCTGAGAAAGTTGTGGTTCAAACTCAATTCTTATTTTTTTTTGGTTTGTTCTTTGTTATTAGTGTAACACGAAATTATTTGGATTGGTTAACAAGTATCCCTTGGGGAATTCACAGTCAGGAGAACTTCAATATTAGTCAGGCACGAGAAGTTTTGGATGAAGATCATTATGGGCTGCAGGATATTAAGGACAGAATATTGGTATGATAATTATGGTGAAATGACTTGATGGTAGCACTTAAGCACAATTTCTGTTGCTTTCTTGAGTCTGTGTCAAGGGTTTTTTGTTTTGTTTTTTGTTTTCATAGGAGTTCATTGCTGTAAGTCAGTTGAATGCAACTGTTCAGGGAAAAATACTTTGTTTTACAGGCCCACCAGGTACAGTTTAACTGTAGCAGCTCAGTGTAGTGTTGTTACTTACTGTATGTTTTGCCTGGAAAATTAAAGTTGAACCAAGAGTGAATTGAGATATGTTACCACAGTAAAAACAACTAATTTTTTTGTTCTCATTCTCAGGAGTGGGGAAAACAAGTATTGCTAGGTCTATTGCAAGAGCACTCAACAGACAGGTACAGATTTAAACAAGTCTCAATGTCATCTTAAAGAAATGATCATAAATACTGTCCCTACACGGGAAATTACTATTAATTATTATTGTTATTATTATTATTATTATTATTATTATCATTATTATTATTAATTAACGATTATTTCTCACTATATGAAATTAAATATTAGGTCTAGTATTTCATTTAAAATGCCACCAACTAATACTAACTTGTCAAAATTAGACAATTTTGCACTGGCATCTTCCAAAGTTAGGGGGAGCATATAATTTTATTTAGCCCTTCATATTTTAACCATTTATCTACCCACCCTGAGTTGCCTAGAACCTGTCTACCCTATTTGTGAAAACTCTTGTATCTAAGATCAAAATTAATCATATTTTGAGCCTTGGATTTTGACTAATGAGGAGGTGATCCCCAACAATGCACATGTACCTCAATTTAAAAAAAGCATGTAGAAGAGAGGCTTCACAAAAGTATCAGGCTTTGAAAACCACATTTCTCCTACGGAAGAATTGCACGCTACCACTACCTGAGGTACTATGCCATTTGTTTGGAGACAGGCAAATCTTTGTGGGTTCTTAGATCCACGGGAAGGAATCTGAAAATTCCATAGGTTTTGATATTTAGCTTAAGTATTTATTGTACCCACAGTACTTTAGGTTCAGTGTTGGTGGAATGACGGATGTGGCTGAGATCAAAGGACATAGGTGGGTTGGTAAAGAATGTTTGAAAAGGGTGGTTTTCAATTTAACCATTTAACTCCCATGAGTGACCAAAACAGAATTTCTCCTGACAATATCAATACAATATCAACCAGATAAGTGATGAGAATAAAGAAAAATATAAATTTCGTGATAATGGGTTGATCCAAAACTAAATTCTCAGAACTAACATTAAAAGAATTGTATGGTTGACAGTAAGGAGAATTTCAATTTTGATCTGGGAGTTAAGGGACAAGAATATCCTTCTGATTATTAGTCCTCTTGCGTAGCCAAATGCTCGTTAGGGGCGCTGAAAATTTTGTGATCATCGCGGCGTATGTGGTTCTGTTTTCATGATTGTGATACTCTTTCCGCTGCATGTGCAAAATTGACAACTGCACGTACATTAATATTTTGGCTGAATTGTACGAGAATAGCAGTTTGGTGATGAACATAAACAATGTTTTTTCCTCTTTTGTTTTGTTTTTCTTTTCAGGCGCACGTATATTGGTGCAATGCCGGGCAAAATTATTCAGTGTCTTAAAAAGACTAGAACAGAAAACCCTTTGATACTTATTGATGAGGTATAGTGAATGTGCACGAGATAATGCAATCCATCAAAATTTCCTAACTTCAATTGAGAGTACATGTACCACGCATTTTAAGGCAGTGTAAGCGGTTCTGGTGTAAGCGGTTCTCTCTGACCTCTGCGGTCCTGAATCTCTCTCTCACTATCGTACGTGTGTTTTTGCTTGATTTCGTTTATGCTCCGAGAATCCTTATTCGTGTTTCCCAGTTTTATTCTCAGAAAGCGTGGTCGTACCTCAATTTTCATCTCAAGGTGTATGTGCTGGCCAGATGACCTTTGCTTTTTTTTCAGGTGGATAAGATTGGCCGTGGTGTTCAGGGAGACCCTGCTTCGGCTCTACTTGAACTTCTTGATCCTGAACAGAACTCAGGTTTCCTCGATCATTATCTGGATGTGCCGGTGGATCTTTCCAAGGTATTAGACAGCTTCAGCTCAGTTTTTTCCACGTATCTGCATATGTACACTCGGCTTAAGTGTATGATGCAAAACAAACTAATTTGTAGGCATACGGAGCGATAAACGAACGTGAACGCTAGCGATTTCGGGCAGGTGAGAAAGATAAACCCTCCGCACTCGTTCTCGCGCGCCTGTTCACGCACGTCCGCCTCGCGCTTCCTCTTATAACTACAGAAAAAGGTTTGTATGGAAACGTGCGAGTTTGTAAATGGTTCAAGTATGAAATGCAATCATCGGGGCAAAAAGTTGTATTTTTTGTTGTTTGCACGTATCCAAAGCTGTTTGTGATGATTTTCGGCGAGTTATGGCTATTGTATGTTGTTGATTGGGCCGGCCGTGGCGGTGCTCGTGTTTCTGTGGATGCTCTAGTGGAGAAACAGCTATTATTGATTCTTTAAACTTATTCTTTCTTTTTTCCTTATTTTTTCCTCAGGTTCTGTTTATATGCACAGCTAATATTACCGACACAATTCCTGGTGCCTTGAAAGACAGAATGGAAATAATAAACGTATCTGGATATGTAGAAGATGAGAAAAAAGCAATTGCCAAGGTTTGTTATAATTGTTGTTATTATTATTATTACTATTATTATTTATATCCTACTTGTTTTATGGTTTTTCTTTCGCTTTTATTAAAGCGTTACAAAATAGTGCAATTCTATGTAACGTAATCCGATACGGAAAGAAAAACAACACCTAACCTACATGCAGCCGCACCCTCCCCCGATAGTGAATCGGGAGCGAGGCCTCGCCTCCGTTTTATCTTGGCGGCTACACGTAGGCTAAACAACACCAAGAAGAAATCCCGATACAACACTAACTATCTACACGTGCTATCTTTGTTAGACGTACCTCATTCCCCAAGCACGAAAGAGTGCAGGTATAACAGAAGAACAAGTTGCTATTCGCGACCCATCGCTGGCTCTTCTCATCAAAGCTTATTGCAGAGAAAGTGGCGTGAGGAACCTTCAAAAACATATAGAGAAGGTACTTTCATGTTACATACACGATGACTTTGTTCTCACTGATCTTGCTCGATTCGGCTGAGTCAGTTTGCTTATTACGACTCACTTCTATCGCAAAGAGGGGTTTGATTTTGCGGATAAAGAGTTTTCATTCTTAGCTTCAAATCAGTTTGTGATGTGCCACACCATCTTGATGACCAGTAGCACTTCGACCTGAATTTCTGCAAATATTATATCTTGGCGATCTTGGCACCATTTACATGCACTACACGTGTCACATTGTTTGCGGCTGAACCTAATTCATGAACAATATCTGCATAAGGTCCCTTCAGTTAAGTGGCTCAATAAACCCTATTTCTCGTAAGCTACCATCAAAACTGTGGCCATTTGTGAGGATATTATCACAAGCCAGAGTGTTATGTTTCGGGTGTGGTCAATTAAAATAGGTGGTTGCTTAGGAGAGTTTGATAGTATCCATCGATGTAGGCAGGGTTGTCAATTCAGATTTCACTTGAAAGGTGTTTTCTTTCAACTCTTTCCCAACAAGAGATTCAAGTACCGTTAACTGTTCTATGAATGATTTCCTTTCGTAATTCCTCATCACAGATCTTCCGTAAAGCTGCTTTGAGGATAGTGCAGGGTACTGAAGAAGAATTGAGCGTTACAGAGGAGAATCTTCACGAATATGTCGGCAAGCCACTGTTTAACAGTGACCGAATATATGATGAAACCCCACCAGGGGTAGTGATGGGTCTAGCCTGGACTTCACTCGGTACGTTACCACCCCTCTCTGCTCTTGGATTAATGATATGTTCTTATTATCCTGTTTGAAAAGTTGATTTTGGTAAATACTGAAGTTCATTGTCCTTTTCAAAAAAAAATAGAGCTGCACAAGTGTGATATCGTGGCTAATCCGTTATGTTGTAGGTGGTACCACCCTCTACGTGGAAACTTCTTTAAACGAGTCATCCTGTGGCGATGACAGCAGAGGTCAACCATCTCTTGAAGTTACAGGCCAGCTTGGAGATGTGATGAAGGAGAGTTCACGTATAGCGTACACATTTGCAAAGGTTTGTTTACTGTCTAGATTAAAATGCGAAAATCCCTCTGTTCACGATTTCCACTGATTTGTTCCCTCCTTGCACTGATAAAACACATCTTGTGACTTCCATTTCTCACTTCTTGTAATACACTCACTTTTGCCACGTCACCTTGCTTTCCTCCCACTTTCTGATGTTAGTTTTCTATTGGTCGCTCTACAGAACATTGTGATAAGAATGAACTTCATTGGTGATAAGCGATATTTAAGCAACAAGATATCGGTCGATATTTACACATTTTCATCTTGTAATCTTTTTCAGCAATTTTTATTGAAAGAAGATGCAGACAATGAATTTTTTAGACATGCTTCTATTCATCTTCATGTTCCAGAGGTAGGTTGTGTGTTCTAGACTTTTCACAGCCACTACACGGAGGAGGAGGAGGAGAAGGAGGAAGGGGGGGGGGGGGGGAGTACGCTAATTATTTTGTATTGTTGTTTTATTTTTTCGCGGGAATTAAGAAACTCTCGAAATTTACCATATGGGTCAAAGCCTTTTGAAAATTTTGATGGCAAGTATGCGAGTTTCTTCTGTATGAACTACTTTAAAAAACATCTGTCTTACCAAACGATAAGTGTTATGCCCCGCAACAAGGTCACAGATGATGAGAAACAGGAGGAAACTTTCTACTATTGTCGAGAAATCTTTGTTTTGCACGCATTTCTCTGGTTCCATGTTACTGCGACAGCTGCAAGGGGACCGGTCTAGAGACTGAATAACGGTTAAAACCTTTGGTACTCTATTGTTGATTGTAGGGAGCCACCCCTAAAGATGGGCCATCAGCTGGCTGCACCATCATCACTGCGCTCCTGTCTCTGGCCAAAAATACACCAGTTAGACAGAATATAACCATGACTGGGGAAGTATCACTCACTGGAAAGGTTTGCTGTGTTCTCTATTTAAATTACAGTGCTATAAGCTGCGACCGTTTTGGTCGCCAATTGGTAACTAGAAAACATTTTGGCGATCAAAAGTACAGTTTAAGTCAATTATTTAGCGACTTGTGGGATTGATGTCAGTATCTCAGTAACGATGCACCTACCCTTCCCCTAACCAAGCATTACTCCCAACTTGTTGTCAGTGAACTGTTGTCAGCTTAGGGGAGGGGCAGGTGCGCAGATACTGACATTGATCCAAATGTACGTGCAGGATCAATGGAATGTTCCCTTGACTTGCTTAAAGGCATTTTAGCCTTAACCCCAACCTAACCCTAAAACCTGAATTGGGTGAAGTTTAATTTATATCGTTCTTTTCTTTTTTAATCAGGTTCTTCCAGTCGGAGGAATAAAAGAGAAAACAATTGCGGTGAGATAGAATTTGTCGTTTAGTGTCAGATGAATCGTAATGAGAGTAGCTGACCCTGAGAGTGTGAGAAGTATGTTTCTGGCGCCAAGTGTCTTTGTTCTGAATGGTCGTTGAGATTATTTCTGTTTCCGTTTCACAAAACTCAATCGGAATTCTCGTCATCTTTAACGTTGAAACAAGCCTAAAATGTCAGTTTAGTCATACTTTTTTGAAACTCGAGGAAAAAACTACTGCTCCTTTTACTTACTATTTTTGTTACAGGCCCGCCGTGCAGAAGTCGACTGTGTCATTTTACCCGAAGGAAATCGCAAAGACTTTGCTGATCTACCGGAATTTGTCAAAGAAGGACTTGAAGTTCACTTTGTCTCTCATTACACTGACATTTATCGAATTGCTTTTGAGTCATGACATAGGCTTTACTGCGGGCGGAAAAATGTTAGGGTAGTCTGTGGTGGAATTTGAATGTTCATTGACATCATCAGAAGTGATTCTCTCAACTTCCATCGAAAATTGACTGCAGCATTTGCACCGAGGAAAGCACCACGTGCGTCTGAATTTCATGGAATGTTCAAGTAACTATAAAACCCCTTCTCTTTAGAATGACATTTTTCTAAGCATATGACTGATTCAAATACAACGAGAGTTGCAAGATAGACGGCAAGGCTCAAAGTTGCTGGGATCAGTTCCATTTAAAATCAATTACCTCGATAACCAAATAGAATTGACGCAAACTGGTTCTTCAACACGCTGTGTAGTGTCATTATGGGTTTAGTATATCAGGGGAAATCAATACAGTAAACTGAGAGACAAATCTTTGACCAAGCACGCGGCTCTACGATAGATGAATAACGTTTTTGTTGAAGTAGGGTATGTTGTCTTTGAGTGAAAGAAAAGCCATACATGTAAATAAATGTTTATTAGAAAAGATTCAATAGTGAGTTGAGAAAACGAGAAGGAACGGGTATCTGGAGGTTTCGCCCCAGCAGAGCACAAGTTCGTCCCTACCATCTTTGCAAGTTCGCCCTGTGAACTAAAACAAATTCACCCTTTCCCCCCCCCCCCTCCCCAACCTTAACGACTTCGCTCTCAAATGTTTCATCTCGTTTCC
Source organism: Pocillopora verrucosa (assembly GCF_036669915.1). NCBI lineage: Eukaryota > Metazoa > Cnidaria > Anthozoa > Scleractinia > Pocilloporidae > Pocillopora > Pocillopora verrucosa. The sequence continues at coordinate 2,522,327 of NC_089315.1, read as the reverse complement.
TTAAAGCAGAGAGTAGTCTTTTTCTACCGAGATCCTAATATGTTTCGACCAACATGCAATTTTACCCAGGTTTACCGTAACTCGAGATTAGTGGAAGTTTGTGAGATTTAGTGTTCACGTTACCAGGACTCCTCGTTAATGTTATCTCCGCACTTTGTCGAAAATGTGTCATCAAGCAGTAAAAAGTTATTGACGGATAACTGTCTTACGAGTCAATTTATCAGTGCTTTCAAACTGCCAATGTTTTCCGCGCCCGTCCCTCTTTGCTTCATTTAGTCCCTGGCGTCTCTCTGTCTTGGAAAGCCGTCACCTTGGGTGTGAAGTTTTTCTAAGTTGAAGTGTAAATTGAACTATTAAAATTGTTATAAACTTAAGAATGGCATTGGAAGTTATAGCACTGCAGAACTAGAGTTGTAGCTTGTCCGTTTGGTACGCGGTAGTGCCTCCCTCGTATCCGACTACAGCATAAGGGGTTTTTCTCAGTTTGGGCGTTTTTTTTTTTTCTTTCCGCCACGTTCTGTAAATAACAGACAATGCCTAAGGCCTACTAAGAGATTACCGTCGGTAATTTGCTCGAAGAAGATGCGACTTTTAGGAAAATAATTATCTTAACTGGTGTATCCATACCATCATCTTACACTGAAGGCAGTGTTTTTTCAGACTTCAAAGCCTTGAACCTTCAAATTATTTCTTCTTCGTGTTTGAAACACCTCTAGGAGATCATTCTCCCATTTTTGGTTGATCATGATTCAAAAACCCAGTAAATTCAACATGTAGAAATTCAAGTAACATTTATTTCTAATACAGCAATTAACAACCCTTTCCTACACTAGAGTGCTTCGGTTTTTTAAACTTTGTGACCGAAAAAAAGACACATTTACACCTCTTCTTAAACTACGTAACAAATACTACACTCGATGCTACCTTGAAAGTTTGGGTGCTGATCAAAGATTTTTATTGTTATATGAGTGATACAACAATTAGGGTCGTCTTTTATGTTTTCTCAAATAAGAAAAAAAAACAGTTTAACACAACTGTTTACTTGAAATATAATTGAACGTCAGGGCATAAGTGCATTCTTTTCCTTTCCGTTGTTATATAAAAAAGTGTCAACTCTAGTAATACTACAAGAAGAGTTGTGCGGAGAAAAAGTGTAAAATTACTTGATTTTCAGTTTAAAATAATAGACCTGCTATTACTATTTGTATTTCTGGGCAACAATTTCTAGCTTTAAAACCAAACCAGAGCTTGCTGGTGTTAACATGCATATTCATCTTTTTATTCATGAGCTGCTAGTTATCAGGTTTATTTCAATCAGTTGATCAGCATTCTAAAAAGTAGTCAATTCATTTGGCAAATCTCGTTTTTATATTATATTAATAACTGTACTAAATTATTCTACAAAGGTTGTAGAAAAAATTGGATTGATTGTGGAACAGTTTTTACGAAAGTTCTCTGGGATTTCATTGTTCTTGCATTAGTAAGTTCGGTAAATAGTTCGAAGAACTCGCGTTAACATCCAAATCATATCAGATGTTAAACTTAAACCAATCATAACAACTTGGTCACACGACGGCATTTTCCCGCACTTTAGATAGTTTCTTTACTTTTGCTTCGCATTCTGATTGACCTCTGAGATATTTGCCTCTGTTATGATTGACTGTACTAATTACTACGGTTTGGGGTACTGGGCACTCAATCAAAATGCTCTATACCATTCTGATGAACATCCTTCCTCAAAATCCCTCTACAATACATCATACTTTTGTCAATACCTGTACAAAACATTAACTCCTATCGTGTTGTGTGCGATGCGATACTTGATCAAAAAGTTGTGTTAGCGAAGTTTTACAAAACCTTACAAGTATTATTTGTACAAAACTTTATAAAAAGAATTCAGCTTATGAACTTTGGCTTCATTAGCTGAGAGTACTTTGAAGAAATCGCAACGCTGCTCTCCTCAAATCAAACGACGATTCTGAAAGTGTCTTAAAAGTTAATGAACACAACCCCGCCCTATAAATTCCTATCGTTTTTACAAATCAGTATTTATGCAAAGTATTTGAAGTACCACACTTAACTTGCTGAAACGAAGCGGTAGTGTGGGCATCAGACGAGTCAAACTAAAACGCACTTACATAATTGATTCAAGTCGCTGCAGTTTTCACAAAGGTTAGCCTTAAAAAGAATCGTTGTTAGGTTAAAACAGTTATTGCTTGTGAACAGGGTGTGTTATTGTGACCTGGCTACCCGACGAGATGATTGGCACAGCGTGGTTTACATGGTATACAACGAGCTCTTGAACACTTGAAAACTCGCGATCTTTCGTTCGAACCTGTGGAGGACAAAAACCAAGAATTAACCTGTAGTTAAAAAGACGACTTTCGCTTTTGAAAAAACCATTATTAATTACTGGTCTGACTTAGAAAAAAACGCACCAGAGCAACAGGACTTGACGACTTCATTAAGGTCCGGGTCCGAGACAGAGAATGAAGCTAAGGACTTGCTGCGCAATCAAACCCTCGCTCAAAAAACAAGTTGGGAAGTACCAATTTAGTGAATTTCATATTCAACATATCGAAGTAAATAATTATCCAAGATTTAACTTGTTAGCGTGTTTGGCCGTGAAAACTGTTGAAACAGGATTGCAGAAATTGGTAAATTGTTTGCGTAGTCGTGGTTGCGCGCAAGAGTACGCATCAAAGGGTCCAATGCGCCGAGGCGAGACCCTTCCCTCTCACACAGGCGTGGTAATTCCAACTAGCCTGCTTTCAAGTCTTTTTCGTTTCTTTTATGCCGTGAGGGAGCATGGATGAAGCGGGAGCCGCGTGTGGGCATGGGGCGACAGAATTCCTTCGCGCGACTCCGTTTGGCTTAAAGAAAACGGAACAGACTGTAGCGAAGGGGTGCAGGAAATTTTTGTGACCAATAATCAATCAAAAATACTAGACTAGTGCCCCACCCAGGCAAAATATCACCACCCTAATGAAAATTGAAGCAATGTAGCGTTCTGATAGTTAACAACGCTTTACTATAACAACATCGTCATAAATAAAAAAGATTTCTCAGCGTGGCAAAAGGCTGTACGAACCTTGCCCTCTGGATCCACCAACAACAAATGTCGAGGCTGTCCGTTTTGAACTCCAGACAGCACATACTGTCCCGCCTTTGATTTACTCTCTCTCACCAGGAAGTCTCCTTCATCTTCTAAAAGAAGTTCAGCTTCGGCACGAGACATTGGACCGTGGTACCACACCTCAGACTCCAGAGGGGTGGATTGAGCATCTGTGATGGAAAAGATCCCATGAAAACGAAAATCCTTGGTACAGCCTGCCAAACCTCCACATTTCCTATTCTTGTTTACAAAAATTTGCCCTGAATTTTCTTGTTTAAAAAAATACGCCTTGGATGTCGGGCCAGAGTTTTCTTGACAAAATCATTACATAGATCAGAATAACCTGAACATCACCGGTTGTCGGTTAGTGGTCAATGAGCGTCCCGAATTTTCTCTTTTTTAAAGTACGCCAAAGAAATAGCTTTAGCATCAGTATTCATATTCTTCCAACGGTTCGCTATACATTTTTTTAAGGTGCTGACAAGGAGAATTTGTCAAACAATCACGAGTTTTTTTAGATGGTGATCATTTCCTTTATTCTCCTGACCGTAAGTGTGTGATACAGGGGTGATGTTGTAAAGAGAAATTAGATGTTAGCCACTCTTAGCGGTCAAAGGGTTAAATTCCTCCTTTGTCAAATTTCTCACGCACTCTGGACGATTACGGAAAATAATTAGCCAATGAACAAACTATTTTATAGGTTACAATGTAAATGTACCATCTGTTGGCGCTGATTGTTGCTGATGCTGCTGTCGGTCTTCCTTTTCTTTCTCTGACTTAGTCGCAGCATATGGCTTAGGTACAGGGGGCCTTTTCCTTGGGGTGGGGGTGGGGCGGGGAGTATGGTAATCGTGATCATCCGGATAAGTTACCGCTGGGAGTGGAGGAGGTGGCATCTCCTCATCAAATGTTGCCCACTTATTTTCTTTCTCTAAAGAGAAAAAAACAAAGAAATACACATTCAATCTACCAATCGTTAGATAAATGAAATGAAGATAATATATCGACATCTATACATTTAAACTCACAAGTAAGAATGTAAGAAGAAGTCTGTACATGGGTTAAAACATTTTTACCCGTAAAATTTTTATCTGACCTCACTAAGTTATTACACACCACACTTGAATGTTTGAAAGTTTTTTCGTAAGGTATAAGAAACTAAATGATGTATCACGTATTGAAAAGAAACACTCTTTCCAAAAGATTTACCAAAACACAACCAAAATTGAAAATTAAAAAAAGCTGTAGTTTAAACAGAAGAGTATGTGGAGACTTAAAATGCATGCCATCCATAGAGTAGAAAAAAAGTTCTAGAAACCTTGCATTAAAAGGCTTTGAGGCGATCTCTAAAAGTAAGTTTTCTGTACTAAGAAAACGTTTTTAAAGGGCAGAATATGCTAATGAGCAGGTACGAAACAAAATAATTAACCACCTGATCCAGAGGGCGGAGAGGAAGGGTTGGCGTATGTCGAAAAGTCTAGCTGGTCAACTGGATGTCTCTCCAAGCTATCACTTCTATCAGGTACTCCAGGAGCAGCAAGCGGATTCTCGTAGAAAGCAGCACCGTTGGGATTCTCATAACACGCCCCTGCAGCGAACTTAAGGCTACCGGGCTGGTTTACGCCATTTCTACTATTGGATCGCGCTGATGGATTCTCATAGTCACCTAAAGTTGAAAGGAGAGAAAAAAACGAGTCAAACGAGAAACGCCAGCTTCAGAAACTCTCTACGGTGGCCAATTCACATTATTACACGAAACTCAGTTAAGAAAACTCATTAAATTACCTTCAAAAGCTTATAGGAAAGTATTTGTACTCACACTTCTTACGAGATTACATGGTCCACATCATAACCAACCTTACCTTTGTGTTGGATCTTGGGGGCTTCGTAACCCACCAAAGATCCTTTGGGGACATCGTAGCCATGTGCATTCATCAGTCTGTTGGGATTGTCATAGTCTCCAAGTGCATCTGATGATGTGTTTCTCAGCGTCATGTAACCAGCTGGCCGTGAATCAATTGGAGCTTCATATGCATGCGACGGCAACTGAAGATGAGTGAAAATAAATTACCAATGAATTATTATTTATTTCTATCTTTCTTTACATCAAAAGCCCCTTGAGCGACCTTAAAGTAATTTCCTACAAAATTTAACCCACTTGACTCATATGTATTCATTGTGTTTTCATGGAAATAATGCAAAGCTTTGTGTCTGCTCAACTGCAAAAAAGTAAAAAAAAAAGAATATGGCCTCCATGAGCTGTCAGAATCACACGACAAGACAAAATGACCTCAGCTATTGAGTGGGCCGCGTAACATTCTTTTATTTCAATCCCTCAACCAGGAGGAGAAAAAAGGGGGCAGATAGGAGCTGTGCATATAAAAAAAACCTAATGAACAAGCTTGACTCTTAACGAATTTGACAAATTCGGTCAGAACTTGTTAACTGATAGTTTCAGTTTCCATTATTCTTGATGACTAGTTTAATGATTCAATATGCTTTCAGTGCGAACAACTAAGCAATGTGTTCATACATGTGATCCATCATTCTTTGGTTCTTCATACTCCATCTCATAGGTATGATCTTCACTCTCATCAAACAATGTATCCGAAAATCTGTAAGAAAATAGTTTAAATTTCACTCATTGTATCGCACATTCAACAAACAATAGTGAATATTTAACCATTGGTCACAACTGGAAGTGACAGTGACAAAATATCTCTGAGGCTCCAACTACCTTCAAAGCAACTCAAAACCAATGATAACATGTGCAAAATCAGGAAAAATTGTCAACATTTGATAACACAGAGATGTGAAATATGGTAATCTTTTCTTCTTTTTTAAAGACAAGACTTAGAAATGATTAAAAAATACAGTATTAACAATAAGAGACAATGCTACATCATTATCTAAATAATTTTGAAAAATTTGACAAGAGAATGGGACAAGTTAAAGTCACCAGAACACAAAGCATAATATGAGCTGCTCTAGTTTCTAAAGCAACTGTGGTGCTGCATCGGTGGAAGAGTATAAAAAGGTAATTGGCCACTCACCCTGATGAGGGGCTAATGCTTGAAACATCAGCTTTGAAACTCTTAACAACCACCAATTTGCCAAATCACTTAGCTCTAGAAGCACAGTAGACTCACGGTATATCAGAGGAAGTAGAACAGAGGAGGAAGACACTGAAGGCGTTAACTTTGCTGGTCATGTTTCTACAGCTGAGTATAGAACAACCATGTGGTCTCTGCATCTTACCTTTCAGGAACCTCAGTGGCAAGAGGTGGATTCTGTAAAAACATCTTAAAACGGATTTCAAAGGCTTGTCCTATGGTGTTGATCACATCATAAGCTAGCCCACCTCCACAATCCAGAACAAAACAAGCTGAAAGAAAATAGATGTTATTATATGTAAGCTTTCATTATAATGCATCATATATGAATACAAAGTCATGTACTAACTATAACAAAAGTATTTTGTACTTAACAGTTACAATTAAATTACAGCAATTATAAACTATTCATGGGGTACAATAACTACAAAGGGCTTGAAAGAGAGGCAGCCACACTCGACATTAAGATGGCTAGCATAATCTAAACAGTAATCCCACATTTGTTTATAATTGTATGTTATGTCAGTAACTTGGCATGTTACTGAAACTGCTGTAAACAAATGAATTTGTTATTTGATTGTACATACAAGCAATTGTCCATATCAAGTAAGAAAAAGTGAGCGTAATGTATACATGTTTCACAAATTTAGAAAATAAACTTATCTGTGATGCAATTAGATTCATTTGTAATTTATATAGAAGAATGTTGTAACACTACAACTGTAAACAGAACATGTAGCATAAACATATTTCAGACTCAGTCTTCAAGACAATCCTTCCTTATCTGTTATCTATACAAATGAAAACCATTACAAAATACAAACCTCTTCCATTAACATGATCTTTTGCCACATATCCTATCATATCAATGCAGTCCTATAAAAAAAAAAATGTTCCACAAAATTTTTCTTTTAGCTTAGCTCTAGGGTCTATGACACGTGACATTACATTCTACAGAGACTATTTCAATGACAGATTTAAAAGAGCAAAATAATAATTACTAGAAACTAATGTGTTTCATAGGGAAACCAAAGACAATTGTTTACGCTGATCAAGGGGATTTTTAAGTGTAACAGCTCGACAAACCATATACTTCAATCTCCACTTTGAAAAGTATATCGATGCAAGTCAAATACAACTGACAATAAGCAAATATGTTATAGCTGAGAAAGGGTTTTTTAACTTCAGTTAATGAAATTTGCTTTATTTGAAAGAGACAAAAGTTTGCTTTGTATGCCATCATTTAAAATCTGGCGCAGTAATCTTGCCACTAAGCATAGTTGTCAATTCAAATAATGAGAAACTCTAAACAACCACAAGGATTGAATGACGACAGTCTGCCTTAAGTTGAAAACTTTATTCACCTCTTGCTGCAATTAGATCCACATTCTATACTTAGACTTGTCCATCAAATACCTTTTCTCCTCCACTAGCAAATGAAATCCCTTGCATGTCATGATTAGCGACAATTCTACCATTTTCAATGCTTGTCAACTTGATACCAAGGGATGACAGTGTCATGTTGACAGCACAGCCAGAGTTTGCCATACCAGGGACTTCTAAATATTTTACAAGGGAGAAAAGAAAACTGCTAGTCTTACTGATAATAATTGTTTTCAATTTGGAATATAAAAAAACTGTTTCAAATAAGCAGCCCACATCCACATGTAAAATAGGAACTCATAAAATCTTCTTGCTTTTCACATTTTTTTGTGTCAACAGGGTAACATTTTTATCCTCAGCAGGCTCCCACAGATAAGGAAAAAACCTTTATTATGTGTACAGGCTCTTTCACAAGTTGTATGAACAGCATTCAGTTTCATAATATCAAAAGGACTACCACATTTTTTTGGGATTCATTTAACACTTGAATAAAGTTCAAGATTATGAAAAAGCCTTAATTAAATGTGCAAGGTACATGAACATTCAAGTTAATGCATCCTTATCATAAACTGCATAACTTGTGTTCAACAAACATAGAAAGTCATGTTTAATTTTGAGCAGGGTAATCAAAAAAGTAATAGTCACAGTTCCAAAAAACAAATTATAGCATAACTGACTTAACAATAGTACATCCTTCCAATCATTACCTCCTAGAAGCTTTTGTATGTTCTTTCCTGCCTGATAAAGACCACAAAAAATGCCGTTAAAAATTTTGACCAATCATATACCTAACTCAAAATATATCATCATGATAAAAAGCTTTGTGGAAGTACAGCCCTCTAGAAAAAAGATTTTATTTTCAATAAAGAAAATGTACAGGAACACTCAAGTTGTTGGTGATTGTTTTTTTCCCTGTATACCGTGGCCACTGTGAAAGATATCAGAGAGGGAGCAGAAGAGTAAAAAGGACATTAAAAGCCATTGATAACTTTTAATTATGCTGGTTGAAAATTTTTTCTAAAGTTATTACCTTTCTCCATAACATACCTTCTTTCTCCTTGACAGCTGATAGCCAGCAGCTTCAGAACATCTCAAGATAGCTTCCCTACAATGCAAAAAATATCACCATGACCAACAAAAATTATTGATAACAATTTTTATGCCGTACATCGAAACACATTTGAGGTCAAAAATGTTTCTGAATCAATACTTTATTTATTAAATTATTTTATTCCCAGAAGTGATTGACAGATAACTTCTCTCCATTATATCTATACATTATCCAGCACACAGGCAATGAGAATACTCAAACTTATCACTCCAGGTAGTTGTTTTCTTGATCTAACACCAAATTCTTGTTACTAATTTAGAAGGAAATGTGTAGCAGCTACAGGGAAGAATTAAGAATCACATCCTGGGAGTTATTTGGTTAATAGGTCTGCAGCAAAATTGTATGAGAGTTTGAACAGGGAAAATTGAATATCCATCACATAATTCTTTGACGGTTATCTCTTTTTTCTTCAGAGAGGAATGTAAATGAAACTGAAGAAAAATATTCAGTAAAGAATAATGTTTGATTTAAAAGCAAATTCTCAGAGCTAATTAAACAAGAAATATATTGTAGATTGAAGTGCAAAGAATAGATACATAAGTTTTGAGATTTAAAAAGTAAAAAAAAGAGTAAACATTGCTAATGATTCTATTTTGATATCCACATCACACTACCATAAAGACACCACCCTCTGGAAATCTGTTACTTTGAGTCACATCCCCAACCCTTCCTAAATTTGGTAATTTTCACTTTAGTCAGCCTCTCTCAGTCAATAAAAAGTCATTGCAAAGAATACCCATTATTCGAAAAAGGCAAAATAGGTAAAATAGGCCCCTGTCTAAATTTGGTAATTTTTCACTTTGGTCAGTCTCTCCCAACCAATGAAAAGCCATTAGAAAGAACACTCACTATTTGAAATAAGAAAAAATAACCCTTAGCTAGCCTAAAAAAACCCAACTTTTTTTCATAATCCCTTTTCATTTTTGTTTAAAGACAAAAATATAATCTTTGAGTCCAAAATCCAAGTCAACTTCATATGAGAGATTTACTGTCACTTGAACTGCCGAGAGAGACTCGGAGATTTGTACTGTACACTTCAATTCCCAGATAAGCCAGGAGTTAGTGAGCCTCAGTGATACTACATGAATGTCACTGCATTACCACATAAATTTTATGTTGACGAAATAAACAGGTCGGAAACTATAACCATAGGGGGGTCAAACATGGCAGTAGCAAGAATTAAACTTAAGACCAAGAACACTTTTCCTCTTCTGAAACACTTAAACTGAGATATACTGTAGTTCATTTAAAGTATTTCAAGATCTGCGAATGTAAAGTATACAATAACTCTAAAAATTTTACCAACTCAAAGGTATGAATATTAAATCATGATGTTTGCGTGATAAAAAAAAAATGTAACTCAATCTTTCTCAAAAAATCAATTACTGTTTACAAACTTAGATAGTCATTTATAGTCATTTAGATACACAGGAAAAAGAGCATAATCTTTGCCTTATTTTGGAGCCACTATTTTATGATTTCATGGGACGCTATTTCATAGATGATGTCAGATAGAAACCTTGTTACGTTCTTTTGTTTTTAAATAACATGAGTGAACATGTATACGTATAGTATTACTGCGTAGCAGTTCCTGATGTTCGTTAGAGTTAAAATTTTACCTTGTAACTTGTTGTCGAAGATCGTAAGGGAGAGTTCGCATGGACTTTAGAACTTGTAAACAGCCAACATACTGTGAACAATGATTAAAAACAGATTAATTCGGAATCCTCATCGATTGAAACACTAATTCTGATAAGATCACTCTTGTGCGGTATTTTGATGGCCGCGAATCAAAGTTGCCTCGACTTGAATATAATCAAACTCTGATTTGTAACAGATTTACAGGGGAGAAACAAAAATACCTTGAAATCGAACGTGAATGGACTCACTGAATTAATTTGTATGAAAATTATTTGAGTTTCAAAATATCGATCATAGCATCAACTCACTTTCACAGCGTAACAAACTCCGCCTTCCTTCAGCGAATTGTCTGAATGAAGCCATCCCCTCTGAGGCTTGTGAACAAAACTGCCAGTCTTTGTCCATTCAGCAGAGGGATCACTGGGCTTTTTCTTTCCAAACATGATTGTTTTAAACTTCAAATACCGCCAGATACCATATCAACATTCTCTTTAGTTTCCGCTGTCCCAGGATCCGTCCCAGAGTGCTTTGGAAATTTTCTCGCTGACCGACCTCGCTGGCTCAAAAGAGGAAGTAAACCCAACAACGAACGCAACGAACTGAGGAGCGAAAATTGAACTGTGAAGTAACACGGAACAGAAGAGTCTCAATTTATTGCATTTCCTCTTCGCAGCGCGTCTTGATCGTAATGATTGATCATAGATCCGTGCGATCGATCGTAACGATTGATCGTAGATCCGTGCGATCGTGTTACGCGTCTGTTGAAACCCTATCCTCAAAGACGGTCGACCTGCGAATCTCTAGCTAAGCCCTCACTACGTGCTGTATGCGGTTTTTGTAGCCAATAAGTGCGAGCCCAAGGCTTTGTAATGAGGACACAGTTGCCTCAGGAGGAAGTCAGAGCTAATCAACTAGCGACAAAGGGCGTTTCTTTCGCCTACATGGTAAATCTTTAATTGAGATAGCTAGTTAAGTAAACTAGCTTTCCCAATCGACTACGATATATTAATTTAAGTGATGATAGCAAACTAAGAAGGAAGTGTTTAATTTGTTTTTGAAGAAAGAATGGTATCTCGAATTTCATTTCGGCGTCCTTTTCCCCCGATTTTGAACGGTTTGTCAACATCCTAGGCACACAAGTATCAGTCATTGAACATGTCAAAAGCTTCTTTGAAAAGTGTTTTCCCAGAAGGCCGGAGGGAACGGCTTAACAGGAAATATTGCTGTGGCTTTGTTCATTTTCCGACCTCCTCTCCCCACCATGAGTTTATATCACAAAAAAAGCAGATTCTAAAATTAACGGCATATCGATATGATTGCTTTCGTAATCTTTGACCAATCAAAGCTCTCCAGATTACGCTTTGCTGCTAATATTACAGATCTATAATTGTTTTTCTACTGTAAGTTAATGTCGCGAGAACAGGATAACAATAGGCATTCTGCGCGATGCTAAAAAAAGAGGAATGATGACGGAGCGAAGAGAGGCAGGAATCAACTCCATAGGTAAAAAAAACCTGACCTGAAGCCGCAGCTTTCTGACCAGACACGCTTTCGAGAAAAAGGTAAATCTGCCAGTTAATTAAGCAACCAAAATAATAAATTGTTGTGGATTTCTTCAGCTGCCACTTTACCGACATGCCTCCTCTTTGTAGTGAGCGAGAGAAAAACACCGACACGATTATGCCATTTTAATTTGATGGAAACGATCTTCAGCCAACACCTAAAAAAAGAAAGCGCACCAAAGCGATTTCACTACAACTTTAATCTTTAAAAATATTTTAAAAAAAAAACATCTCTTCTTAGCTCTTAAAAAAAAAAAACGCGAATGCTTTGGACTCAACTAGGAAATATGACATAACGCGATACTAAATCATGTACTTGCAAATGTAATGTTTACATTGTGTTCAAGATTTCTCCAGGTGCTAACTATTATTTAAGGACAAGTATTTTCTTCGACAATTTTTCAAGTGTTTTTGTGATTGAATTATGTACTCGCTCAATCATGCCAAGGTAAACGCCAAGGTAAATTAAGGACACGCTTGTGAATACGCCAAGATCGGATTTGAATGACATTTTACACGTGATTACAGCTTTAAGTTTACAGTCCTTTTTGTATACAGCAGCTATCACGTTTCCCCACCGAGTAAGTTAGATAACAGCTGTGCATGTTTTACCGATAATAGTGTCAGTTGCTCATCCAATGTCACTCCAAACGGATGTCGAGACATAGCTAAAAATGATAACAAAAGTAGTGAACTCTACCAAAACTCAATTATCACGGTTGAACAGACCAGCACTATTGGATATATTATTGACGCTTCAAATATTTAGCTTGTTTCCATCACTGGTGTCAAATTGTTTAAAGTAATCCAAAATACAAGGAAACGTCGTTGCATAAGAACCTCGCTAGGCTGTGTTATTACAAAACCACTGAATGGCCGCACGAGAAGTTTGTTCCAATTCCCTAAGAAAGTTTAAGCGTTAGAACCGCCAAGTGAAGATGAACAATAACTCCGCGGTCAACTCACCTCACGACGAATACACTCCGTGCATTTTCGAACAAATGTTTTCGTATCCCGTTTCGGCCTGCGCCACAACAATTACATCTGTAGCGGTCTTTGGAAACTTATTGGTCTGTCTCGCAATACTTGCCAATAGACATCTCCGCAATAATCCGACGAATCTCTTCATTCTGTTCCTCGCTCTCTCGGATTTTCTTGCAGCAATCGTAGTGATGCCGTTTGACATTGAGTTACTTTTCAGGATTGATTTTGAATGGTATCATGGAGAAGCATTCTGTATAATTTGGCAAGTTATGTACCTTAATACCATACCCATTTCGATTTTCAGCCTCTTGGCCATCAGCGTGGATCGATACAAGACCCTCAGAGATCCTTTGGCTCGGTTTGAGACCGCACAATTCATGACTCAATAAAGAGCCTTACTAGTCATCATGGTGATCTGGCTCTACAGCATTTTATGGGCACTTTTTGTCTTCATGGGTTGTAGAGAAAAGGGAGAGCCAGATGATAAAGACAACTGTATGCTGCCCTATACTAAAGAATACAACATTCTTAGCTCTTTTTTCAATATCATTTTTCCGCTAATGATCACATGCATTTTCTACATCTTGATTTACCGTATTGCTGTCAAAAACAATCGATTTACCAAACGAGATGGCTTTCCCTCCATCCGGGAACCTACTAAAGAAGAAAAAAGGATGTACTTCAAGAATGTCAAAGCTGCCAAGACGACTGCCACCTTCCTGTTGGCAGCCTTACTGTTATTTCATCATCGTCGAAACCATTCTAGGGAAAGAGTCGTTTCCTTGCAAAGTTTACATGCCGTTGTTGTGGTTGGGCTACCCTAATTCAGCGCTTAATCCCTTTTTGTACGCCTTCAGCAACAATCGTTTTAAGTTCTAGTATATGACATAATACGAGAGCACGAGAAGGCTCTAAGCAATACAAAGCATAATTCATCCGAATAACTCACGAATGAACAACAAGAGATGTATCTGAAGAATATCAAGGCAGCCAAAAAGAGCTCGGTATTCGTGTTGGCTATTTTCGTCTGCTGGCAGCTATACGCCCTTTGGCTTGTCTCTGACACCATTACCAGCAAAAACTGGACATCGTTTGACCACGAAGTCTACATGGTGCTGTTGATGTTTGGTTTTCTCAACTTGGCGCTGAATCCCTTTCTGTTCGTATTTCGGAAGAAGAACTTCAGAGCTGTGTATGCAAAAAGGTTTTCTTCCCTAAAACATCGATCACACCTGTCAATTTAGGATTCAAATGTCACTGAACTTGCTAGATTTAACACGATACTAAAACAGTGTAGTTTCAACCTAAACTTCTTAGTTATAGCTGTTCGTTTTCTCAGCAGAGCGAATGTTGACAAAGAGCTTAGAAGACCACTCTCCAAACTTAAATCAGAGGGATCTTTAAGGTTGGATGTAAGCAAACAACGAAAAAAATATTACATGAGAAAAATCCAACTGTTTAAATTCATACTAAAAGGTGTTTTACAGGGCACAGCTGACGAGCAGATGCAGAACTCACCTCAACCAAAATCATTTCTGATGAAAAGCAGGATGAGAGGAAATAGACCCAGTTCCCTATCAGCGCGACCACTCTGCTTCCAGATAGTTAATTTCTTACCAAGTTGACCTTTAGAGTTTTATAAAATAGGTTATAGCTATACTGTATGTGAAGGTGAAATGATTTCGACATGTTTTTATGACAAAGACTTCACTAAATGTCATCTAAAGGATGAGCTGAAGTTTGCCAAATTGACTCAGACCGATAAATATGTATGCTTTTGTATGGAAACTAAGAAATGTAGTGAAGTTTTCCCGGTCAACGTTCTATAATACTTAACTTTAATTTAGGAAATAAGTGGGAACTGCATTAGATGATTTAACACGATAATGATACTTTGATGGAAAACTCTCCGCCCAGTATACAAGACAATGCATTATGTCAACTCAATCATTATTCTCTGGAAAATATAATCTTTTAGCATGTGTAAAATATCGAGTGTGAATTCAACCAAATAAGACGTAACAATATAATGAATATTTCTGTGTCAGTATTGTTTCAGATATTTCAAGATTTTAAATTTCACGCAATATTCCTTTTTTTAAGCCCGAAGAGTTATTTTTTGAAGTTTCCTCATTATTATCGTTTTTGTCATATTTTATTGTAGCTCAGTTATATCACTTGGTTGCAGACGAAAATCTAACCCAAGTCATTGGAGCTTTTAAGCCGCATTGAAATTGAACCATACATCTTTTAAAATGTCCGGTTCAATTTGAATCTGTCAGTTTTTCATAATGATATAGTCATCGAAAATTCTAGGTTTCTTTTTGCAATTTCAGTAAATAAGGAGACGTCAGAGTGATATTGAGTGTGGTATACTCTGCCAAAATCAAGTGCCACTGGTTAAATAAAACCTTAAAATATCACAAGCTGTAAGAGACGGCCGATAATCAATTTCTTTTGGCACTTTATTGTGTTGAGCAAATCGAACACTGCAGTGACCGGTGCGTTACAAAGGTGGAAAACTCCAGTAAGCTACGGGAAAAGTTTGAGTTCAATTCTTTACAACCTAGAGCCGCGACATATTTACGTTCCAGAACAGCCTCTTAAAAATGAACAACAGTTCCGCTGTTTTCTTTGGTTTCAGACCAGAGTTTTCGTATCCTGTTGCAGCCTGTTACATAGTTATCACAGTGTTGGCGGTCTTTGGAAACTTCTTGGTCTGTTTCGCAATACTTGCTAACCGGCATCTCCGCCGCAATCCCAAGAATCTTTTCATTTTTTCCTTGGCTCTTTCAGATTTTCTCGCGCCAACGATCGTGGTACCGTTTGATATAGAATCACTTTTCCTTGACGGTGCATGGAATCATGGAAGAGCATTCTGCATAGTTTGGCAGGTGGTGTACCTGAGTACTGTACCCATCTCGACTTTCAGCCTATTGACCATCACTGTGGATCGATATAAAACCCTCAGTGATCCTTTGTCGCGGTTTAAGAAATCACAGTTCATGACCCAAACCAGAGCTCGAATTGTCATAGCGATCATCTGGCTGTATTGCCCACTATGGCCGTTTTTTGTCCTCATGGGTTGGCGAGAGGAAGGAGAAGCAGATGATGATGGCATCTGCATACTGCCATACACAAAGAACTTTATCCTTATTTCGTCCTTCCTTAATGTTATTCTTCCGCTGATGATCACATGCTTTTTTTACGTCCTCATATATCGCATTGCTGTCAAGAACAATCGATCCACCAAACGAGGCACCTTTCCTTGGATGCGGCAGCCCTCCAAGGATGAAAAAAAGGTGTATTTCAGAAATATCAAAGCGGCTAAGACGACTTCAAAGTTCGTTTTGGCGCTGTTATTCTGGCAACCTTACTTTTATTTTGTCATTGCTAGTGCTATTGACAGCGAAAACTGGGAATCGTTTCCTCACGAGGTTTACCTAGTGTTATTAATGTTCGGTTACCTTAACTCAGCACTTAATCCGTTTCTTTTTGCCTTTTCCAACAAAAGTTTTAAGGCTGTTTATAAAAAGCGTAAACCAGCTGTAAAACGGGCTGAACCGTGCACATTGTTTCCCCGGCTCTCTACTTTTTCACAAAGCACTGTCACCTCTGATATTCCGGAGCTGGGAAGCGGTGTCCGTCTCCGATCCATATCCTATTATGAAGATTCAGTTTTTGAATCAGTGCCTGCGGCAGAGAGGTAGCTGTAGTGAGAACTCAAGGAGGTAATTTAAGATCTAGAATCTTTGGTTAAAAAGGCTGGGTTATTTGAATATGATTTACCAACAGACATTATATTGTTGCATTATTGCGAAGCTCTTAATTTAAATATTATAAAGCAACTACATTACAAATAAGAATTTTCCTAAGCACTTATATAGATCCGTCACGTAATAACAACATATGCATTTGGTACATTATCACATTGCAATGTACCTGCTTAAGCAATAGCGGTAATCATAAGTTATGTTTGGGGTAGGAATCACTTGACATGTAACTCTCAGAGATTTGATGGTAAAAATGTATTATTAGTGCGATGGACTTTGAGAGGACCATTGAAGCTCTATCCAGCGAGAACATATTATATGTAAATTTTCTGAGCTTACCAAAATTTTGTTTGAAATTGATGTGGTGCTTTATCCTTGAAATTATCGGGACAGAAAATTGAAGTTAGGGATACTTAATCAGTAGAACATGGAGATAGTGTAGGTGAAGTGACGTGTGGTCTCAGTATTTTATCTGTAAGACATAAACCTCTACAAAACATTGGAGGTTATCAGATATGGGCAAACATATTTAATTCGACAAAATTTGACTTACAAAATTGTAAAAACAAAGAGATCAAATGTTACAAATCTTAGTTTTGTATTTATCAAGAGAATGTCAACTGCTGACGTTATCTTAAAACATAATTCAAATATTCAGTACATAATACATATATTTACAGGCTTTCTGCTTGTGACTGGACTATACGAAACACAATTCGGACTGATCTGAAATCACCTGCTTTATATTTTTTGTTTGTTTTGCTTACCAAGCTAAAGCTAGATACCTTGTTTACTAAAGATCTTTTTTCACAGCCACAGCTATTTTTTCTTGGTCGTCATTGAATAGCTATCTTTATCTCATCGCCTAATAATTTTAGCCGCTTTTGTTTCATTGGCTCAGTTTAGCAATAAAATTTGAAATGTTGAAAAGCTGGCATGTTAAAACGCACAGTTTAGTTTAGTCATAGCCATTAGCCTTTACATAAAGGCTTCTTCGCCCGTTTTTGCTATTAACACAATTTTGGGTAAGTACAGGTTTGTCACAAGCGTTTTTATAAAGGACATGTTGAAAATAAAGTAACGAGGTTGTGATCGACATATTACTGCAATTCCTTGTTTTCACGTATCGATAAACCAGAAACATATATCATGGCGGGACTTCCTGATTTTCTCGCTGATAAGCTGCAACCCTGATTCATTGTAAAAATTTTGGGCAAAGACGTGCGGCTCATTATACGCCGGTGTTTACCGTGGCCGTAACTTATATGCTTCCGATTAATGAAGCAGTCATTGTCTACCGACCGAATGGAGGTTTGGGGTGGGGAGGGGGTGGGGGGGTTTGGATGATTTGTAATGATATGGTTTTCAGGGGAGAAAGGAAAACAGAGAACGGAGGGGGCATCAGTCTTCGCCAACAGAGTGTAAAAGGGGGGACTATACTAAAGTGACTGCAATTAACTGCCAGTGAGGGGGAGGATCAGGTAAATTTTAACGTAACACAACCAAAATGCTCCGACCCAACTCCCAACTCCCGGGCGGGAAATAATGACCACTCCTTAAACGCAATTTAATAACTATACCTATTGTGTCGCAACAAGGCCATGTTCAAAACTACCATAACTGAATGATAAGATACCCCAGAGTGGCTTGATTACAGTAAATCCTTACAGTTAGGAAAGCAAATTTGAAATAAGGATTTCCTAAAACTAATTGAGAAATTGAAAGTTCACGCTATAGTCTCTAGTGTGGACGAATGGCCTCAAATTTTGATGGCTTAATCCTTTTAGACTAGCATCTAATTCATCTTTACATGGTCATCCCCGAATCACACATTAATCGGTGGACAAATATCTCCGGTGTATTTTGAGTTACTGTTGTTTTTCTGCAACTAAAGCTCAATATTTGTTTAAGATATAGTGTTCGGCAATTTAATTTTATCATCACCACCGCTGGGTGTTTAGAAATAGAACTTCAGGAATCTTGGAAAAATACGGATTTTTGAGGAAAAAAATTCTAATTGATTAATAGCAGTGTTTAAGAGATCTGAAAAGATAATGGCTACACACGATTTATGATATTTCCTTTTAAAATTTATTAAGTTGCTAAAAGCATTTATAGCATAGCTAGTAAATTTGTCTAATCAAATTCAATTGCGTGAGCGTGCTTCATATTCCTATTGGGCAAGCTCATGACGTCAGCAAACAAATCCCTTTGAGAAAAAAAAATTGAAATGTTATAAAACAATTGGTTCATACGTCAGTTGTGCGTTCGGCGATATACGAAGCACGCGGGAAGTTTGGTATCTTTCGTGTTCTCCAAACTTCCTGCGTGCTTCATATCTCGATGAACGAACGCTGACATATGTACCAATTGTTAATTCGTAAACCTTGTTTACGGGAAACTGAAACTGAATATTTTACCAACGGCCTTAATGTATGATACGGGTTCTGATTTTGGTGACTAGCGTCATTGCACAGACAAGATGAAGTAATATCGTTAAAACACAATCTTGAATACAAAGCGAATTATTGAGTAAAAGGTCAAGTGAGAGTACAAACGACAGCTACAAACGGTTAAATTCTCTCGAAAAGACTTGCTCGAGTTTTGTTTCATGGACAGCAATTGCACGAAAGTAATTCACAAGATAATTGGGGAGTAGTCTCGACGTTTCATGGTTATTTTTTGTCATTGAAACAATTTATGAGTTGCAATATTTCCTTCAAGTGTTGTTGAAATAGGAAAGACAGAAAAAGGTGGTTTCATCTGGCGATGTTGATTTGTTCAAGAAGCCTTTGCCAAAAGATGAAGTTATAAGCTAGATTGTAGTTCTGCCATCATAGCCGAAATGAAATTTTCGTTGCATCCTTAAACAAAATTTTCGTCAGATATTTACACTCCATAGTGGTGAAAGAGCTCATTTGATTGAGTTTAGTAGGATTGACCTTGAGCAGTGAATTGTGACTGTGACTGATATAAAACATATCTTGAAACAGAGAGAATCACTTGGAATTTCTTTGCTATTTTGCTTCAGAATTCATCATATGTATCGTAAACGAAAGAAGGATTGAAATTGTAAATGAATTATATTTTGACCAGCTTTTTTTTTCTTTTACTTATTACTGTAGCGCATTTCAGCCAATCTTTAGAGATCTTCAAGACTCTGCTGACGGGAAAATAACATATAAAGATAAGGATTAAGTTGTAAAAATAGCACAGTATTTGCACACTCATCTCTAGAAACTGTAAACGTTTTTTGTGTCGCTAGGGGAACGATCTGCGTTCCAATATAGAGTTAAGAAACCATTTCGTTGTCTAGGAAAACTTTATATTTATCTCAATATTCGGTACTTTACACTGTAAAAGCATTTCAGTTTGAGGAGCACTTGATGTAGGCCAAGTTCAAATCATAATCCATTATTGTTGTAGCTTTGCACAAGATACTCACTCTTGTTGTCCGACATCGCTTGTGCGTTAGAGACATTATTGAAGGCTCACTTAACCCAATTTGAACCATCTGCATCATTCTTAAGAAAGCTGCGGTCAGACTTAGATTTGTCTCAGTAGGAATAAAAATAAAACAAGTACGATCATCGTACTTGTTTTATATTAGTAAATCGAATAAAAAAGATGATAAGTTTTGAGCTCGATAAAGAAATAGAGAAAAATGTTTTTCGTCTTGTCACGAGCGTGGGTCAAAAAAAGAAATCTGAGTTCCCATGAGGAACTCAAGTTGAGCCTTGGAGCTCCAATGCTCTACCACTGAGCCACAGAGACTCTGTGGTGAGGGAGACTTACTACGAAGTTCTGGTATGACACTCATCCTGCATACTGTTAGGATCAGCAATATCAATAGCGTCATGTTTGTAAATAGAATAAGGAGTGTAAGTTTTCGAGCTTGGGATCAGTCTACGAATTTCAACCTCTTAAGCATTCTCGAATGTTCCATTTAAAAAAGTGGGATGCCACTAACACATCATTCTCCTTAAAAGAAAATTATATCTATGGGCAACCAATTTGCTTTAACGGAGTAAATTTGACCGTGGTGTAATCCAAGCGGGAACCTCAAAAGATTCGCTTATATCGGCCTACCCTTTTGTAGATTGCTACCTGTATTTGACAAAAATATTACATTTAATGAATATACCCATGTAACGTGATTCAAATGGAAATTGTTTCTTATCCACGAGGTAAAGTGAGACGATGTTTTCAAGGTATTTTAATAACAGCTCTTTTTCATAATAAGGGCACAAGTTTCTTTTATCTATTTATTCCCTTTTATGTGACGTTAGAAAAACGCCCGCTTAATACCAAAGGAGATTTTTCGAATCATAGAAGTTCGGAAAGTCAAATTTAGTAAAAATGAAATATTGAAAACAATAAACAACAATATGTATATTGAATTATCCCTTATTTATCTTCCCTAAGGAGAGTTCAGTGTCTACCCGCTTCTCCTAGTAAAACTCAAAATTATGGTAAATTTGGTCCTTCGACATGTCTTTACTCTCCAATTATTCAGCGTTGATACCTTCAAAAAAACGGATATATAAACACTGATTTACTTAACCAAGGGGTCTGACACCAGAGTAGTGGAAATATATGTACAAAAAGGCTCTTGAGGAGGTAGGCCTTAGTGTCAGTGACTGCCATTCCGCTCTCTCCGCGAAAGCCTCGTCGTGATGTAAGATTAGGAGGAAGAAGAGTTCTCTAATCAGGTAATTTCTAGTAATGATTGTGATTTATATGAACATTACAGAAACATACAGTTTGTTAATTTATGACTTCCTTAGTATGTCCCACATTATCAACCGTCAGTGCCTAGACTAAAATTAATCGTCATAAAAAAAAAACTGGCATTTAATAGCACAACAACAATTGCTGAGCGAAATATACAAGATTCGCACCTCATTTCCCCCAAAAGAAGGAGATCACTCAAAGTAATACACAACAGCCAAACTACGGAAAGGCTAAAACACCTACTGGAGAGTCGCGAAAGCTTACTAACCCCATTTTAGAAGGTTAATGCTGTAGTTGTAAGAGTGTCATGATGAGGTTAATTTTCCTGGCCTCTTTTTCCTTTGTGTGGTTAGTCAGGCCTTTTTCTCTGACTTTTACAATCCCACGAGAATCCGAAAATCCCCAGAAGAGTGTACGTTGTTTCAATATAGTACAAACTTATGTATAATGCTTTTCGAACGCACTGACTGCTAAGGAACCGGGTATCGTTTATTGCCTGGGGGGGGGGGGGGGCAGAAGATCACGCGGTCTTTAGGGGAAACGGAGAGGGATCTGTCTTCGCTCAACGAGTATAACTGAGGGACTAAAGAAAATTGACTCCCAATAAACTGCCAATGAGAGGGGGCAAGATCAGAGCCTTATCGAATAAGGTAACTTCTGCCCCCCCCCCCCCCCCCCCCTCTAAATGATAAGTAAAGGCTGGTTCCTTGGCAGGGTCGACTGGAAAATAGGTTTTGCAATCAAATTAGGGCGATCAGACTGTATCAACAGCCGTTCCAGTTCAAGGAAACACATGTTTAACCAAAATATTTGAAGCACTTGTAGGCACATTCGCGATGGCGAATTTTTGTCTTAGACTAATGAGTATGAGCAAATGCATTCAATTTTCCCCGTCGTGTAAAAATCAGTTGCCTTAGGAGAGAGTCAGGGCGGGTTTAATCAACTAACGACAAAGAGCGTTTCTTTGGCCTACAGGGTAAATACTTGATTGAAAGAGCTAGTTAAGTAAACTAGCTTTCCCAATCGACTACGATATATTAATTTAAGTGATGATAGCAAACTAAGAAGAAAGTGTTTAATTTGTTTTTGAAGAAAGAATGGTATCTCGAATTTCATTTCGGCGTCCTTTTCCCCCGATTTTGAACGATTTTTCAACATCCTAGGCACACAAGTATCAGGCATCGAACATGTCAAAAGCTTCTTTGAAAAGTGTTTGCCCAGAAGGCCGGAGGGAACAGCTCAACAGGAAATATTGCTGTGGCTTTGTTCATTTTCCGACCTCCTTTCCCCACCATGAGTTACATCACAAAAAAAGCAGATTCTAAAATTAACGGCATATCAATATGATTCCTTTCGTAATCTTTGACCAACCAAAGCTCTCCAGATTACGCTTTGCTGCTAATATTACAGATCTATAATTGTTTTTCTACTGTAAGTTAATGTCGCGAGAACAGGATAACAATAGGCATTCTGCGCGATGCTAAAAAAAGAGGAATGATGACGGAGCGAAGAGAGGCAGGAATCAACTCCATAGGTAAAAAAAAGCTCACCTGAACCCGCAGCTTTCTGACCAGACACGCTTTCGAGAAAAAGGTAAATCTGGCAATTAAGCAACCAAAATGATAAATTGTTGTGGATTTCTTCAGCTGCGTTTTTACCGACATGTCTCCTCTTTGTAATGAGCGAGAGAAAAACACCGACACGATTATGCACGTGATTATTTCACGTGATTACAGCTTTAGGTTCAGTCCTTTTTGTATACAGCAGCTATCACGTTTCCCCACCAAGTAAGTTAGATAACAGCTGTGCATGTTTTACCGATAATAGTGTCAGTTGCTCATCCAATGTCACTCCAAACGGATGTCGAGACATAGCTAAAAATAATAACAAAAGTAGTGAACTCTGCCAAAACTCAATTATCGCGGTTGAACAGACCAATACTATTGGATATATTATTGATGCTTCAAATATTTAGCTTGTTTCAATCACTGGTGTCAAATTGTTTGAAGTAATCCAAAATGCGTGGATCGATACAAGACTCTAAGAGATCCTTTGGCTCGGTTTAAGAGCTCACAATTCATGACTCAAAAAAGAGCCTTACTAGTCATCGTGGTAATCTGGCTCTACAGCATCTTTATGGGCACTTTTTGTCTTCATGGGTTGGAGAGAAAAGGGAGAGCCAGATGATAAAGACAACTTTATGCTGCCCTATACTAAAGAATACAACATTCTTCGCTCTTTTTTTCTTGATTTACCGTAGTGCTGTCAAAAACAATCGATTTATCAAACGAGATGGATTTCCACTCCATCCGGGAACCTACTAAAGAAGAAAAAAGGATGTATTTCAAGAATGTCAAAGCTGCTAAGACAACCGCCACCATCCTGTTGGCGCTTTTCTTCTGTTGGCAGCCTTACTGTTATTTCATCATCGTCGAAACCATTCTAGGGAAAGAGTCGTTTCCTTGCAAAGTTTACATGTCGTTGTTGTGGTTGGGCTACCCTAATTCAGCGCTTAATCCCTTTTTGTACGCCTTCACGTAAAGCACGAGAAGGCTCTAAGCAATACAAAGCATAATTCATCCGAATAACTCACGAATGAACAACAAGATATGTATCTGAAGAATATCAAGGCAGCCAAAAGGAGCTCGGTATTCGTGTTGGCTATTTTCGTCTGCTGGCTGCCATACGCCCTTTGGCTTGTCTCTGACATCATTAGCAGCAAAAAGTGGACATCCTTTGACCACGAAGTCTACATCGTGCTGTTGATGTTTGGTTTTCTCAACTCGGCGCTGAATCCCTTTCTGTTCGTATTTCGGAAGAAGAACTTCAGAGCTGTGTATGCAAAAAGGTTAAAACATCGATCATACCTGTCAATTTAGGATTCAAATGTCACTGAACTTGCTAGATTTAACACGATACTAAAACAGTGTAGTTTCAACCTAAACTTCTAAGTTATAGCTGTTCGTTTTCTCAGAAGAGCGAATGTTGACAAAGAGCTTAGAAGACCACTCTCCAAACTTAAATCAGAGGGATCTTTAAGGTTGGATGTAAGCAAACAACGAAAAAAATATTACATGAGAAAAATCCAGCTGTTTAAATTCATACTAAAAGGCGTTTTACAGGGCACAGCTGACGAGCAGATGCAGAACTCACCTCAACCAAAATCATTTCTAATGAAATGCATGATGAGAGGATATAGACCCAGTTCCCTATCAGCGCGACCACTCTGCTTCCAGATAGTTAATTTCTTACCAAGTTGACCTTTAGAGTTCTATGAAATAGGTTATAGCTATACTGTATGTGAAGGTGAAATGATTTCGACATGTTTTTATCACAAAGACTTCACTAGATGTCATCTAAAGGATGAGCTGAAGTTTGCCAAATTGACTCAGACCGATCAATATGCATGCTTTTGTAAAGAAACTGAGAAAATTTAATGAAGTTTTCCCGGTCAATGTTCTGTAATACTTAACTTTAATTTAGGAAATAAGTGGGAACCGCATTAGATGATTTAACACAATAATGATAATTTTGATGGAAAGCTCTCCGGCCAGTATACAAGACAATGCATTATGTCAACTCAATCATTAATCTCTGTAAAATATAATCTTTCAGCATGTGTGAAATATCGGGTGTGAATTCAACCAAATAAGACGTAACAGTATAATGAATATTTCTGTGTTAGCATTGTGTTTCAGACATTTCAAGATTTTAAATTTCACGCAATATCCCTTTTTTTAAGCCCGAAGAGTTATTTTTAGAAGTTTCCTCATAATTATCGTTTTCGTTATATTTTATTGTGGCTCAGTTATATCACTTGGTTGCAGACGAAAATCTAACCCAAGTCTATGGAGCTTTTAAGCCGCATGGAAATTGAACCATACATCTTTTAAAATGTCTGGTTCAATTTGAATCTGTCAGTTTTTCATTGAAGAAATGTAAAATGGTTTCCGTGTTTACATAGCCTGATGTAAACACTTGGGAGGTGGGACATCAGGCTATGTAAACACGGAAACCATTTTACATTTCTCTTATAAAATAACTAATGAAAGAGGAACGAAAACCGTGTTTACATACGCTCATGTAAAATGGTTTTATGGCCAATCAGAGCGCGCGTACTGTTTGAATTATTTTATAAAGTGATATAGTCATCGAAAATTCTAGGTTTCTTTTTGCAGTTTCAGTAAATAAGGAGACGTCAGAGTGATATTGAGTGTGGTATACTCTGCCAAAATCAAGTGCCACTGGTTAATTAAAACCTTTAAAATATCTCAAGCTGTAAGAGACGGCCGATGATCAATTTCTTTCGGCGCTTTATTGTGTTGAGCAAATCGAATACTGCAGTGACCGGTGCGTTACAAAGGTAGAAAACTCCATTAAGCTACGGGAAAAGTTTGAGTTCAATTCTTTACAACCTAGAGCCGCAACATATTTACGTTCCAGAACAGCCTCTTAAGAATGAACAACAGTTCCGCTGCAGATCCGTCCACCGACGAAGACGTTTTCTTTGGTTTCAGACCAGAGTTTTCGTATCCTGTTGCAGCCTGTTACATAGTTATCACAGTGGTGGCGGTCTTTGGAAACTTCTTGGTCTGTTTCGCAATACTTGCTAACCGGCATCTCCGCCGCAATCCCACGAATCTTTTCATTTTTTCCTTGGCTCTTTCAGATTTTCTCGCGGCAACGATCGTGGTACCGTTTGATATAGAATCACTTTTCCTTGACGGTGCATGGAATCATGGAAGAGCATTCTGCATAGTTTGGCAGGTGGTGTACATGATTACTATACCCATCTCGACTTTCAGCCTATTGACCATCAGTGCGGATCGATATAAAACCCTCAGTGATCCTTTGTCGCGGTTTAAGAATTCACAGTTCATGACCCAAACTAAAGCTTTAATTGTCATAGCGATCATCTGGCTGTATTGCCCACTATGGCCGTTTTTTTTCCTCATGGGTTGGCGAGAGGAAGGAGAAGCAGATGATGATGGCATCTGCATACTGCCATACTCAAAGAACTATATCCTTGTTTCGTCCTTTCTTAATGTTATTCTTCCGCTAATGATCACATGCTTTTTTTACGTCCTCATATATCGCATTGCTGTCAAGAACAATCGATCCACTAAACGAGGCACCTTTCCTTCGATGCGGCAGCCCTCCAAGGATGAAAAAAAGGTGTATTTCAGAAATGTCAAAGCGGCTAAGACGACTTCAAAGTTCGTTTTGGCGCTGTTCTTCTGCTGGCAACCTTACTTTTATTTTGGCATTGCTAGTGCTATCGACGGAGAAAACTGGGAACCGTTTCCTTACGAAGTTCACTCAGTGTTGTTGATGTTTGGTTACCTTAACTCAGCACTTAATCCGTTTCTTTTTGCCTTTTCCAACAAAAGTTTTAAGGCTGTTTATAAAAAGCGTAAACCAGCTGTAAAACGGGCTGAACCGTGCATATCGTTTCGCC
Source organism: Pocillopora verrucosa (assembly GCF_036669915.1). Taxonomy (NCBI): domain Eukaryota; kingdom Metazoa; phylum Cnidaria; class Anthozoa; order Scleractinia; family Pocilloporidae; genus Pocillopora; species Pocillopora verrucosa. The sequence continues at coordinate 2,495,453 of NC_089315.1, read as the reverse complement.
GGCTCTCAACGTTTTCACAAAGCACTGTCACCTCCGATATTCCGTAGCTGGGAAGCGGTGTCCGTCTCCGATCCATATCCTATTATGAAGATTCAGTTTTTGAATCAGTGCCTGCGGCAGAGAGGTAGCTGTAGTGAGAACTCAAGGAGGTAATTTAAGATCTAGAATCTTTGGTTAAAAAGGCTGGGTTGTTTGAATATGATTTACCAACAAACATTATATTGTTGCATTACTGCGAAGCTCTTAATTTGAATATTGTAAAGCAACCACATTAGAAATGAGAATTTTCCCAAGCACTTATGTAGATCCGTCACGTAATAACAACATATGCATTTGGTACATTATCACATTGCAATGTACCTGCTTAAGCAATAGCGGTAATCATAAGTTATGTTTGGGGTAGGAGTCACCTGACATGTAACTCTCAGAGATTTGATGGTAAAAATGTATTATTAGTGCGATGGACTTTGAGAGGACCATTGAAGCTCTATCCAGCGAGAACATATTATATGTAAATTTTCTGAGCTTACCAAAATTTTGTTTGAAATTGATGTGGTGCTTTATCCTTGAAATTATCGGGACAGAAAATTGAAGTTAGGGATACTTAATCAGTAGAACATGGAGATAGTGTAGGTGAAGTGACGTGTGGTCTCAGTATTTTATCTGTAAGACATAAACCTCTACAAAACATTGGAGGTTATCAGATATGGGCAAACATATTTAATTCGACAAAATTTGACTTACAAAATTGTAAAAACAAAGAGATCAAATGTTACAAATCTTAGTTTTGTATTTATCAAGAGAATGTCAACTGCTGACGTTATCTTAAAACATAATTCAAATATTCAGTACATAATACATATATTTACAGGCTTTCTGCTTGTGACTGGACTATACGAAACACAATTCGGACTGATCTGAAATCACCTGCTTTATATTTTTTGTTTGTTTTGCTTACCAAGCTAAAGCTAGATACCTTGTTTACTAAAGATCTTTTTTCACAGCCACAGCTATTTTTTCTTGGTCGTCATTGAATAGCTATCTTTATCTCATCGCCTAATAATTTTAGCCGCTTTTGTTTCATTGGCTCAGTTTAGCAATAAAATTTGAAATGTTGAAAAGCTGGCATGTTAAAACGCACAGTTTAGTTTAGTCATAGCCATTAGCCTTTACATAAAGGCTTCTTCGCCCGTTTTTGCTATTAACACAATTTTGGGTAAGTACAGGTTTGTCACAAGCGTTTTTATAAAGGACATGTTGAAAATAAAGTAACGAGGTTGTGATCGACATATTACTGCAATTCCTTGTTTTCACGTATCGATAAACCAGAAACATATATCATGGCGGGACTTCCTGATTTTCTCGCTGATAAGCTGCAACCCTGATTCATTGTAAAAATTTTGGGCAAAGACGTGCGGCTCATTATACGCCGGTGTTTACCGTGGCCGTAACTTATATGCTTCCGATTAATGAAGCAGTCATTGTCTACCGACCGAATGGAGGTTTGGGGTGGGGAGGGGGTGGGGGGGTTTGGATGATTTGTAATGATATGGTTTTCAGGGGAGAAAGGAAAACAGAGAACGGAGGGGGCATCAGTCTTCGCCAACAGAGTGTAAAAAAGGGGACTATACTAAAGTGACTGCAATTAACTGCCAGTGAGGGGGAGGATCAGGTAAATTTTAAAGTAACACAACCAAAATGCTCCGACCCAACTCCACCCCACCCCAGGCGGGAAATAATAACCACTCCTTAAACGCGATTTAATAACTATACCTACAGTGACGCAACAAGGCCATGTTCAAAACTACCATGACTGAGTGATAAGATACCCTAGAATGGCTTGATTACAGTAACTCCTTCGGTTAGGAAAGGAAATTTGAAATAAGGATTTCCTAAAACTAATTGAGAAATTGAAAGTTCACGCTATAGTCTCTAGTGTGCACGAATGGCCTCAAATTTTGATGGCATAATCCTTTTTAGACTAGCATCTAATTTCTCCTTACATTCTCAACCCCAAATCACACATTTACTCTTTAACTCCCAAGATCTGATTGATAATTCTTCCCTTTGGCCGTTACACATTTCCTTGTTGCACATATCCTTGTGATAAGTTACGAGAATTTGGTGTTTGATTAAGATAACAACTTCTACCTGATAAGTTTTAGTATTCTCACCACCCGTTTGTTAGATAATGTTTGGATATTATAGGGAGAAAGTACATGTTAATCACCCCTGGTAGCTAAAGGGTTAAGGTCACAAGAATAAAGGAAATGTTCGCCGACAAAAGAATCTCTTGATTGCCAACAAATTCTCCTTGTCAGCACTTTCGGAAACTTACAGAAAGCAGGGGTTAGTTTAGTAAAACTTTTACACCTGTAATCTACAACTAGGACCAATGTGTTTCAAAGTGCAGACGAAAACGAGTATAATAGGCATCGTTGCAAGTCCAGATTATAAGTGCCCGACTTGTAATTACAAGTGTAGTACTACAAGTGTAAAAGATAGTAAGAATCATATTTAATAACACTTTTACAAGAGTTTAACTTTTATTTTTACAAGAGTTCGACCTGTAAAACACAAGTGCAAAATACAAGCCGCGACTGCCCGTTTGAGTAACATTTGTAGTGAGCGGGCACCGTTACGTTACACTTACTTCTTCCATTTCACCACTCTCAGTTTCCACGGTAGACACTTGCACTTTATCAGTGTAACTTCCAACGCCACCTTTTGCAAAGAAATTCAACATAACGATAAATTTATTATCCCCGGGTTAGCGGTCGCTCTGGTTCTTCCGTGTTGGAAAAGGGTAAGTGCTGCAGGGTGGGGTTAGGGGTTTCTTTAAGATCTGAGTTGGTTTATGAAACTTTTACTCTTGTTTGGCAACATATGATAGTTCTTTCCCCTTGCATGAGTAAAAAATGACGATAGTAGCATTCTCATTTCATTACCAATAGGACTTGCACGTTTAAGAGAGTTGAATTATTTAAATACGGAGTATAATTATTTTACCTTCAACGCTAGAAGCTGTTGTGAAGACGATCTCAAAATTTAATGTCCCAATCGCCGACCTTCACTGGTTCTATATTGGTGCTTTCACAGCCTTAAACATCGAAGACAGGCTCGTCTAGCTCAATGAGCTCTCCACTCCCCACCCCTCCCCTCCCTGGACCAGTCTTCCTTGATTCGCCTATTTTTTGGTGTAAATCTGCGTATGTTGGCCCATAAAATATTTCGGAGCGTCTATGTTTCAGAGTGTCTATGTTTGCGCCAAAGCCTTTCTCACGCTGCTTGCTTTATTTTCTTTTTCACGGTCGACGAAAATGGCGCCAAAACTATCATTTCAACTATGTTCCCTCTCGAGCTGAGCCAAAAGCAACTTTTTTGCCGCAGGTATCGATAACATGCTAAACAACTTTTGATCAATAAAACTGAAAGCAAACGAAGCAAACGAAGCAAAGCCACATGTATTAAGAGGACGGCAACGATTTTTAATTGCACATGTAAATATATTTACATTCAAGCGGAGTCTACATTTGTAAGAGGGTCTTAATGTGGTCAACCTTTATCTGTAAAACGGCAAACAAAAAACCTTTGACCGTTAATCGTAAAAAAAGTTAATCGTGGAAAAAAAACTCCTAAAAAATCAACGAGAAGAAATTAATCATAAGCCATAAAATCCATCACCCCATTGCGACCCTCTTGTAATTCGTACATTTGTTATTTACACTAGTGTACTGACCCGAGATACAGGTCTAAATTCTAGTGAATAATATTGCTTTATTAAATACTTATATTTAAAAGTCGGACTACCCTTGTACATTACTTATGTAAAAACTTCAAGTGTATTTTCCTTATCAAATTGACCCCAGTATGGAGAATATGCATGCTGATGTTAGTGTGTAAAAAGTTAACTTTTCAGTTCAATCGAAGTTCGAGCGCGAAATTTGTTCAAAATATTGTTACGTTCAGCTGATTTGCAGTTTATAACATGTTATCAGTTCTCCTTGGCAAACAAAGAATATTCACCAGCTTTGAAAGAAGTGTATTTGAATCTAGCCAGGTTAAGATGCTGTAAAATCACACGTCACTGCTTCAATTTTATCGATTGAAGACGTACTTCTCTGCTTTCCTCTTCTGGAATCTGGGAAACTTAAACCTACCCAGTGTGGTCGACCTAAGCAGTTTCCGATATACAGATTGAAATCTCTTGTTACGGAAGGCAAACAGAAAGGGGTTGAGCGCTGAGTTAAGGTAGCCAAACATAAGAAGAACCCAAAAGAGTTCAACGCGATATGGGTCCCGTGTATCACCGACTAGGTTAGCAATGATGCTGAAGTAGGTGAAAGGCTGCCAGCAGAGAAATATGACAACTACAAACATGGCTGTCGTTTTGGCTGCTTTCATGTTCCTTGAGTACATCTTGTTATCTTCTTTAGTGGGCCTAAAGGTTGACGGCAATCCACCTCTTTTGTTAACGTTGCGGTGCTTGCGAGCGATGAGGTAAATAAGGATGTAAAACACACATGTGAGAAGGAGCGGAAAGATGAAATTCATGATAGAAGTGAGAATGTTGTAGTCAATGGTATAAGGTACCGAACAGGTACCTTTGTAAATTGGCTCGACACTTCTATCTTGCCATCCCATGAGCGGAAGGAGTGCCCACACAATGCAGTACGACCAAACAAGTGCGATAACAATCAAAGATCTTCGTTGAGTTATAAATTGCGAGCGTCGAAATCGACCAAGTGGATCCTTGAGGGTCTTATAGCGATCTACGCTAATTGCCAGAAGGGTAAAGATCGATGTCGGTACAGTGATGAGGTAAACCGTCAGAAAGGTAATACACATCGTTTTGCCATGTTTCCACTTTCTGTTCAGTAAAAGTAATTCAATGTCAAATGGCACGGCAAGAGTTACGGTGAGAAGATCCGAGATTGCCAAAGACAGGAGAAGGAGGTTTGTTGGGTTATTACGGAGATTTCTGTCGGCAAGGATAGCGTAAGAGACCATCAGGTTACCAATGATGGCTACCACCACGATGACAATATACAGAGAAGCGACTGAGTAAGTGAAGAACGGGGAGATATCGAATAAAGGTTCTTGAGTTCGTAGACCGCTGGAGTCGTGATCAGAAGAGTTGTTCATTCTGAGTAATGTTAAGCGTTTCCTCGGCCTCTACAACTGTTATTGAACCTTCAAAAGGAGCTAACGATTGAGAGTGCGTAGATAAAAATCTCCAGAAACTGAACTTTGGTGTGGTGTTCGCTGAAGTGAATGAGTGTTGTAGTACCAAACAATCTTTTTATGCATGCATTCGACAGCATTTACTTGATGAAGAGACAAATATCTGTTATATTACCCTGGGAGTATTGGTGGATTTGATTAATTATTTCAAGCGTCTTAATCGGTGGACAAATATCTCCAGCATATTTTCAGTTAATGCTGTTTCCTGCAACTGAAGCTCAATATTTCTTTAAGATATAGTGTTTGGCAATTTAATTTTATCATCCCTACCGCTGGGTGTTTAGAAATAGAACTTCAGGAATCTTGGACAAATACGGAATTTTTGAGAAAAAAATTCTAATTGATTAATCGTAGTTTTTAAGAGGTCTGACAAGATAACGGCCACACACGATTTATGATATTTCCTGTTAAAATTTACTAAGTTGCTAAAAGCATTTATAACATAGCTAGTAAATTTATCTAATCAAATTCAATTGTGTGAGTGCGCTTCATATTCCTATTGTGCAAGCTCATGACGTCAGCAAACAAATCCCTTTGAGAAAAAAAAATTTGAAAATGTTATAAAACAATTGGTTCATACGTCAGCTGTGCGTTCAGCAATATATGTGAAGCACGCGGGAAGTTTGGCATCTTTCGTGTTCTCCAAACTTCCCGCGTGCTTCATATCTCGATGAACGAACGCTGACATATGTACCAATTGTTAATTCGTAAACCTTGTTTACGGGAAACTGAAACTGAATATTTTACCAACGGCCTTAATGTATGATACGGGTTCTGATTTTGGTGACTAGCGTCATTGCACAGACAAGATGAAGTAATATCGTTAAAACACAATCTTGAATACAAAGCGAATTATTGAGTAAAGGATCAAGTGAGAGTACAAACGACAGCTACAAACGGTTAAATTCTCTCGAAAAGACTTGCTCGAGTTTTGTTTCATGGACAGCAATTGCACGAAAGTAATTCACAAGATAATTGGGGAGTAGTCTCGACGTTTCATGGTTATTTTTTGTCATTGAATCAATTTATGAGTTGCAATATTTCCTTCAAGTGTTGTTGAAATAGGAAAGACGGAAATAAGTGGTTTCATCTGGCGATGTTGATTTGTTCAAGAAGCCTTAACCAAAAGATGAAGTTATAAGCTAGATTGGCGTTCTGCCATCATAGCCGAAATGAAATTTTCGTTGCATCCTTAAACAAAATTTTCGTCAGATATTTACACTCCATAGTGGTGAAAGAGCTCATTTGATTGAGTTTAGTAGGATTGACCTTGAGCAGTGAATTGTGACTGTGAGTGATATAAAACATATGTTGAAACAGAGAGAATCACTTGGAATTTCTTTGCTATTTTGCTTCAGAATTCATCATATATATCGTAAACGAAAGAAGGATTGAAATTATAAATGAATTATATTTTCACCAGCTTTTTTTTTTTTTACTTATTACTGTAGCGCATTTCAGCCAATCTTTAGAGATCTTCAAGACTCTGCTGACGGGAAAATAATATATAAAGATAAGAGTTAAGTTGTAAAAATAGTACAGTATTTGCACACTCATTTCTAGAAACTGTAAACGTTTTTTGTGTCGCTAGGGGAACGATCTGTGTTCCAATATAGAGTTAAGAAACCATTTCGTTGTCTAGGAAAACTTTATATTTATCTCAATATTCGGTACTTTACACTGTAAAAGCATTTCAGTTTGAGGAGCACTTGCACAAGATACTCACTCTTGTTGTCCGACATCGCTTGTGCGTTAGAGACATTATTGAAGGCTCACTTAACCCAATTTGAACCATCTGCATCATTCTTAAGAAAGCTGCGGTCAGACTTAGATTTGTCTCAGTAGGAATAAAAATAAAACAAGTACGATATTTGTAAATCGAATAAAAAAGATGACTAGTTTTGAGCTCGGTAAAGAAATAGAGAAAAATGTTTTTCGTCTTGTCACGAGCGTGGGTCAAAAAAAGAAATCTGAGTTCCCATGAGGAACTAAAGTTGAGCCTTGAAGCTCCAATGCTCTACCACTGAGCCACAGAGACTCTGTGGTGAGGGAGACTTACTAGGAAGTTCATGTATGACACTCATCCTGCATACTGTTTGGATCAGCAATGTCGATAGAGTCATGTTTGTAAATAGAATAAGGAGTGTAAGTTTTCGAGCTTGGGATCAGTCTACGAATTTCAACCTCTTAAGCATTCTCGAATGTTCCATTTAAAAAAGTGGGATGCCACTAACACATCATTCTCCTTAAAAGAAAATTATATCTATGGGCAACCAATTTGCTTTAACGGAGTAAGTTTCACCATGGTGTAATCCAAGCGGGAACCTCAAAAGATTCGCTTATATCGGCCTACCCTTTTGTAGATTGCTACCTGTATTTGACAAAAATATTACATTTGGTGGATATACCATGTAACGTGATTCAAATGGAAATTGTTTCTTATCCACGAGGTAAAGTGAGACGATGTTTTCAAGGTATTTTAATAACAGCTCTTTTTTATAATAAGGGCACAAGTTTCTTTTATCTATTTATTCCCTTTTATGTGACGTTAGAAAAACGCCCGCTTATTACCAAAGGAGATTTTTCGAATCATAGAAGTTCGGAAAGTCAAATTTAGTAAAAATGAAATATTGAAAACAATAAACAACAATATGTATATTGAATTATCCCTTATTTATCTTCCCTAAGGAGAGTTCAGTGTCTACCCGCTTCTCCTAGTAAAACTCAAAATTATGGTAAATTTGGTACTTCGTCATGTGTTTACTCTCCAATTATTCAGCGTTGATACCTTCAAAAAAACGGATATATAAACACTGATTTACTTAACCAAGGGGTCTGACAACAGAGTAGTGGAAATATATGTACAAAAAGGCTCTTGAGGAGGCAGGCCTTAATGTCAGTGACTGCCATTCCGCTCTCTCCGCGAAAGCCTCGTCGTGATGTAAGATTAGGAGGAAGAACAGTTCTCTAATCAGGTAATTTCTAGTAATGTTTGTGATTTATATGAACATTACAGAAACATACAGTTTGTTAATTTATGACTTCCTTAGTATGTCCCACATTATCAACCGTCAGTGCCTAGACTAAAATTAATCGTCATAAATAAAAAACTGGCATTTAATAGCACAACAACAATTGCTGAGCGAAATATACAAGATTCGCCCCTCATTTCCTCCAAAAGAGGGAGATCACTCAAAGTAATACACAAAAGCCAAACTGCGGAAAGGCTAAAACACGTACTGGAGAGTCGCGAAAGCTTACTAACCCCATTTTAGAAGGTTAATGCCGTAGTTGTAAGAGTGTCATGATGAGGTTAATTTTCATGGCCTCTTTCTCCTTTGTGTGGTCAGTCAGGCCTTTTTCTCTGACTTTAACAATCCCACGAGAATCCAAAAATCCCCAGAAGAGAGTACGTTGTTTCAATATACTACAAACTTATGTATAATGCTTTTCGAACGCACTGACTGCTAATTTCAAAGCCGTTCCAGTTCAAGGAAACACGTGTTTAACCAAAATATTTGAAGCACTTGTAGGCACATTCGCGATGGCGAATTTTTGTCTTAGACTAATGAGTATGATCAAATGCATTTAATTTTCCCCGTCATGTAAAAATCAGCGGATCACGCAGTGCCTATTTTGAAAATATGTGCCTCATTATTAACTGACCAACTTGCTCTGGATGACTATCGCAAGATATGAAGTAAACCACGACCAATCAGAGCGCAACCATCTCTATGCAACCCTATCCTCAACGACGGTCAACCTGCGAATTTCTAGCAAAGCCCACAGTATGTGTTGTATGCGGTTTTTGTAGCCAACAAGTGCAAGCCCGAGGCTTTGTTATGAGGACACAGTTGCCTTCGCAGAGTCAGGGCGGGTTTAATCAACTAACGACAAAGAGCGTTTCTTTGGCCTACAAGGTAAATACTTGATTGAAAGAGCTAGTTTAGTAAACTGCGATATATTTATTTAAGTGATGATAGCAAACTAAGAAGGAAGTGTTTAATTTGTTTTTAAAGAAAGAATGGTTTTGAACGATTTGTCAATATTCTAAGCGCACAAGTATCAGTCATCGAACGTGTCAAAAGCTCCGGCCTTCTGGGCAAACATTTTTCAAAGAAGGGAACAGCTTGACAGGAAATATTGCTGTGGCTTTGTTCATTTTCCGACTTCCTTTCCTCACCATGAGTTTATATCACAAAAAAAGTAGATTCTAAAATTAACGGCATATCAATATGATTGCTTTCGTAATCTTTGACCAATCATAGCTCGCCAGATTATGCTTTGCTGTTAATGTTAGAGATCTATAATTGTTTTTCTACTGTAAGTTAATGTCGCGAGAACAGGATAACAATAGGCATTCTGCGCGATGCTAAAAAAAGAGGAATGATGACGGAGCGAAGAGAGGCTGGAATCAACTCCATAGGTAAAAAAAACTTGACCTGAAGCCGCAGCTTTCTGACCAGACACGCTTTCGGGAAAAAAGGTAAATCTGCCAATCAAGCAACCCAAATGATAAATTGTTGTGGATTTCTACAGCTGCCATTTTACCGACATGTCTCCTCTCTGTAGTGAGCGAGAGAAAAACACCGACACGATTATGCCATTTTGATGGAAACGATCTCCAGCCAATACCTAATAAAGGGAAAGCGCAAAAAAGCGATCTCACTACAACTTTAATCTTTAAAAATATTTAAAAAACATCTCTCCTTAGCTCTTGAAAAAAAAAAACGCAAATGCTTTGGACTCAACTAGAAAATAAGACATAACGCGATACTTAATCATGTACTTGCAAATGTGATGCTTATATTGTGCTTAAGATTTCTCCGTATACGAACTATTATTTAAGGACAAGCATTTTCTTTGACAATTTTTCAAGTGTTTTTGTGATTGAATTGCGTAATCGCTCAATAATGCCAAGGTAAACGCCGAGGTAAATTAAGGACACGCTTGTGAATACGCCAAGATCGGATTTGAATGACCTATTCACGTGATTACAGCTTAAAGTTCAGTCCTTTTTGTATACAGCAGCTGTCACGTTTCCCTACCGAGTAAGTTAGATAACAGCTGTGCATGTTTTACCGATAATAGTGTCAGTTGCTCATCCAATGTCACTCCAAACGGATGTCGAGACATAGCTAAAAATAATAACAAAAGTAGTGAACTCTGCCAAAACTCAATTATCACGGTTGAACAGACCAGCGCTATTGGATATATAATTGATACTTCAACTATTTAGCTTGTTTCCATCACTGGTGTCAAATTGTTTAAAGTAATCCAAAATAAAAGGAAACGTCGTTGCATAAGAACCTCGTGAGGCTGTGTTACCACAAAACCACTGACTGGCTGCACGAGAAGTTTGTTCCAATTCCCTAAGAAAGTTTAAGCGTTAGAGCCGCCAAGTGAAGATGAACAATAACTCCGCTGTCAACTCACCTCACGACGAATACACTCCGTGCATTTTCGAACAAATGTTTTCGTATCCCGTTTCGGCCTGCGCCACAGCAATTACATCTGTAGCGGTCTTTGGAAACTTATTGGTCTGTCTCGCAATACTTGCCAATAGACATCTCCGCAATAATCCGACGAATCTCTTCATTCTGTCCCTCGCTCTCTCGGATTTTCTTGCAGCAATCATAGTGATGCCGTTTGACATTGAGTTACTTTTCAGGATTGATTTTGAATGGTATCATGGAGAAGCATTCTGTATAATTTGGCAAGTTATGTACCTTAATACCATACCCATTTCGGTTTTCAGCCTCTTGGCCATCAGCGTGGATCGATACAAGACCCTCAGAGATCCTTTGGCTCGGTTTGAGACCTCACAATTCATGACTCAATAAAGAGCCTTACTAGTCATCATGGTAATCTGGCTCTACAGCATTTTATGGGCACTTTTTGTCTTCATGTGTTGGAGAGAAAAGGAATAGCCAGATGATAAAGACAACTGTATGCTGCCCTATACTAAAGAATACAACATTCTTAGCTCTTTTTTCAATATCATTTTTCCGCTAATGATCACATTCATTCTCTGCATCTTGATTTACCGTATTGCTGTCAAAAACAATCAATTTATCAAACGAGATGGCTTTCCCTCCATCCGGGAACCTACTAAAGAAGAAAAAAGGATGTATTTCAAGAATGTCAAAGCTGCCAAGACGATTGCCACCTTCTTGTTGGCGCTTTTCTTCTGTTGGCAGCCTTACTGTTATTTCATCATCGTCGAAACCATTCTAAGGAAAGAGTCGTTTCCTTGTTGTTGTGGTTGGGCTACCCTAATTCAGCGCTTAATCCCTTTTTGTACGCCTTCAGCAACAATCGTTTTAAGTTCTAGTATATCACATAATACGAAAGCATGAGAAGGCTCTAAGCAATACAGAGCATAATTCATCCCAACCACTCACGAATGAACAACAAGATATGTATCTGAAGAATATCAAGGCAGCCAAAAGGAGCTCAGTATTCGTGTTGGCTATTTTCGTCTGCTGGCTGCCATACGCCCTTTGGCTTGTCTCTGACAACATTACCAGCAAAAAGTGGACATCGTTTGACCACGAAGTCTACATGGTGCTGTTGATGTTTGGTTTTCTCAACTCGGCGCTGAATCCCTTTCTGTTCGTATTTCGGAAGAAGAACTTCAGAGCTGTGTATGCAAAAAGTTCCCTAAAACATCGATCACACCTGTCAATTTAGGATTCAAATGTCACTGAACTTGCTAGATTTAACACGATACTAAAACAGTATAGTTTCAACCTAAACTTCTTAGTTATAGCTGTTCGTTTTCTCAGAAGAGCGAATGTTGACAAAGAGCTTAGAAGACCACTCTCCAAACTTAAATCAGAGGGATCTTTAAGGTTGGATGTAAGCAAACAACGAAAAAGATATTACATGAGAAAAATCCAACTGTTTAAATTCATACTAAAAGGTGTTTTACAGGGCACAGCTGACGAGCAGATGCAGAACTCACCTCAACCAAAATCATTTCTGATGAAATGCAGGATGAGAGGATATAGACCCAGTTCCCTATCAGCGCGACCACTCTGCTTCCAGATAGATAATTTCTTACCAAGTTGACCTTTAGGGTTTTATGAAATAGGTTATAGCTATACTGTATGTGAAGGTGAAATGATTTCGACATGTTTTTATCACAAAGACTTCACTAAATGTCATCTAAAGGATGAGCTGAAGTTTGCCAAATTGACTCAGACCGATCAACATGTATGCTTTTGTAAAGAAACTGAGAAATTTTAAAGAAGTTTTCCCGGTCAACGTTCTATAATACTTAACTTTAATTTAGGAAATAATTGGGAACTGCATTAGATGATTTAACACGACAATGATATTTTGATGGAAAACTCTCCGCCCAGTATACAAGACAATGCATTATGTCAACTCAATCATTATTCTCTGGAAAATATAATCTTTTAGCATGTGTGAAATATCGAGTGTGAATTCAACCAAATAAGACGTAACAATATAATGAATATTTCTGTGTTAGTATTGTTTCAGATATTTCAAGATTTTAAATTTCACGCAATATCCCTTTTTTTAAGCCCGAAGAGTTATTTTTAGAAGTTTCCTTATTATTATCGTTTTTGTCATATTTTATTGTGGCTCAGTTATATCACTTGGTTGCAGACGAAAATCTAACCCAAGTCATTGGAGCTTTTAAGCCGCATTGAAATTGAACCATACATCTTTTAAAATGTCTGGTTCAATTTGAATCTGTCAGTTTTTCATAATGATATAGTCATCGAAAATTCTAGGTTTCTTTTTGCAATTTCAGTAAATAAGGAGACGTCAGAGTGATATTGAGTATGGTAAACTCTGCCAAAATCAAGTGCCACTGGTTAAATAAAACCTTAAAATATCACAAGCTGTAAGAGACGGCCGATGATCAATTTCTTTCGGCGCTTTATTGTGTTGAGCAAATCGAATACTGCAGTGACCGGTGCGTTACAAAGGTAGAAAACTCCAGTAAGCTACGGGAAAAGTTTGAGTTCAATTCTTTACAACCTAGAGCCGCAAGATATTTACGTTCCAGAACAGCCTCTTAAGAATGAACAACAGTTCCGCTGCAGATCCGTCCACCGACGAAGACGTTTTCTTTGGTTTCAGACCAGAGTTTTCGTATCCTGTTGCAGCCTGTTACATAGTTATCACAGTGGTGGCGGTCTTTGGAAACTTCTTGGTCTGTTTCGCAATACTTGCTAACCGGCATCTCCGCCACAATCCCACGAATCTTTTCATTTTTTCCTTGGCTCTTTCAGATTTTCTCGCGGCAACGATCGTGGTACCGTTTGATATAGAATCACTTTTCCTTAACGGTGCATGGAATCATGGAAGAGCATTCTGCATAGTTTGGCAGGTGGTGTACTCGATTTCTGTACCCATCTCGACTTTCAGCGTATTGACCATCAGTGTGGATCGATATAAAACCCTCAGTGATCCTTTGTCGCGGTTTAAGAAATCACAGTTCATGACCCAAACCAGAGCTCGAATTGTCATAGCGATCATCTGGCTGTATTGCTCACTATGGCCGTTTTTTGTCTTCATGCGTTGGCGAGAGGAAGGAGAAGCATATGATGAGGGCATCTGCATACCGCCATACACAAAGAACTTTGCCCTTGTTTCGTCCTTCCTTAATTATATTCTTCCGCTGATGATCACATGCTTTTTTTACGTCCTCATATATCGCATTGCTGTCAAGAACAATCGATCCATCAAACGAGGCACCTTTCCTTCGATGCGGCAGCCCTCCAAGGATGAAAAAAAGGTGTATTTGAGAAATGTCAAAGCGGCTAAGACGACTTCAAAGTTCGTTTTGGCGCTGTTATTCTGGCAACCTTACTTTTATTTTGTCACTTCTAGTGCTATTGACAGCGAAAACTGGGAATCGTTTCCTCACGAGGTTTCCCTAGTGTTATTAATGTTCGGTTACCTTAACTCAGCACTTAATCCGTTTCTTTTTGCCTTTTCCAACAAAAGTTTTAAGGCTGTTTATAAAAAGCGTAAACCAGCTGTAAAACGGGCTGAACCGTGCACATTGTTTCCCCGGCTCTCTACGTTTTCACAAAGTACTGTCACCTCTGATATTCCGGAGCTGGGAAGCGGTGTCCGTCTCCGATCCATATCCTATTATGAAGATTCAGTTTTTGAATCAGTGCCTGCGGCAGAGAGGTAGCTGTGGTGAGAACTCAAGGAGGTAATTTAAGATCTAGAATCTTTGGTTAAAAAGGCTGGGTTATTTGAATATGATTTACCAACAGACATTATATTGTTGCATTATTGCGAAGCTCTTAATTTGAATATTGTAAAGCAACTACATTACAAATAAGAATTTTCCTAAGCACTTATATAGATCCGTCACGTAATAACAACATATGCATTTGGTACATAATCACATTGCAATGTATCTGCTTAAGCAATAGCGGTAATCATAAGTTATGTTTGCGGTAGGAGTCACTTGACATGTAACTCTCAGAGATTTGATGGCAAAAATGTATTATTAGCGTGATGGACTTTGAGAGGACCATTGAAGCTCTATCTAGCGAGAACATATTATATGTAAATTTTCTGAGCTTACCAAGATTTTGTTTGAAATTGATGTGGTGCTTTATCCTTGAAATTATCGGGACAGAAAATTGAAGTTAGGGATGCATAATCAGTAGAACATGGAGATAGTGTAGGTGAAGTGACGTGTGGTCTCAGTATTATATCTGTAAGACATAAACCTCTACAAAATATTGGAGGTTATCAGATATGGGCAAACATGTTTAATTCGAAAAAAATTGACTTACAAAATTGCAAAAACAAAGAGATCAAATGTTACAAATCTTGGTTTTATATCTATCAAGAGAATGTCAACTGCTGACGTTCTCTTAAAACATAATTCAAATATTCAGTACATAATACATATATTCACAGGCTTTCTGCTTGTGACTGGACTATACGAAACACAATTCGGACTGATCTGAAATCACCTGCTTTATATTTTTTGTTTGTTTTGCTTACCAAGCTAAAGCTAGATACCTTGTTTACTAAAGATCTTTTTTCACAGCCACAGCTATTTTTTCTTGGTCGTCATTGAATAGCTATCTTTATCTCATCGCCTAATAATTTTAGCTGCTTTTGTTTCATTGGCTCAGTTTAGCAATAAAATTTGAAATGTTGAAAAGCTGGCATGTTAAAACGCACAGTTTAGTCTAGTCATAGCCATTAGCCTTTACATAAAGGCTGCTTCGCCCGTTTTTGCTATTAACACAATTTTGGGTAAGTACAGGTTTGTCACAAGCGTTTTTATAAAGGACATGTTGAAAATAAAGTAACGAGGTTGTGATCGACATATTACTGCAATTCCTTGTTTTCACGTATCGATAAACCAGAAACATATATCATGGCGGGACTTCCTGATTTTCTCGCTGATAATCTGCAACCCTGATTCATTGTAAAAATTTTGGACAAAGACGCGCGGCTCATTATACGCCGGTGTTTACCGTGGCCGTAACTTATATGCTTCCGATTAATGAAGCAGTCATTGTCTACCGACCGAATGGAGGTTTGGGGTGGGGAGGGGGTGGGAGGGTTTGGATGATTTGTAATGATATGGTTTTCAGGGGAGAGAGGAAAACAGAGAACGGAGGGGGCATCAGTCTTCGCCAACAGAGTGTGAAAGGGGGGACTATACTAAAGTGACTGCAATTAACTGCCAGTGAGGGGGAGGATCAGGTAAATTTTAACGTAACACAACCAAAATGCTCCGACCCAACTCCACCCCACCCCGGGCGGGAAATAATGACCACTCCTTAAACGCGATTTAATAACTATACCTACAGTGTCGCAACAAGGCCATGTTCAAATCTACCATAACTGAATGATAAGATACCCCAGAGTGGCTTGATTACAGTAAATCCTTACAGTTAGGAAAGGAAATTTGAAATAAGGATTTCCTAAAACTAATTGAGAAATTGAAAGTTCACGCTATAGTCTCTAGTGTGGACGAATGGCCTCAAATTTTGATGGCTTAATCCTCTTAGACTAGCATCTAATTCATCTTTACATGGTCACCCCCGAATCACACATTAATCGGTGGACAAATATCTCCGGCGTATTTTGAGTTACTGTTGTTTTTCTGCAACTAAAGCTCAATATTTGTTTAAGATATAGTGTTCGGCAATTTAATTTTATCATCACCACCGCTGGGTGTTTAGAAATAGAACTTCAGGAATCTTGGACAAATACGGATTTTTGAGGAAAAAAGTTCTAATTGATTAATAGCAGTGTTTAAGAGATCTGAAAAGATAATGCTACACACGATTTATGATATTTCCTGTTAAAATTTACTAAGTTGCTAAAAGCATTTATAGCATAGCTAGTAAATTTGTCTAATCAAATTCAATTGCGTGAGCGTGCTTCATATTCCTATTGGGCAAGCTCATGACGTCAGCAAACAAATCCCTTTGAGAAAAAAAATTGAAATGTTATAAAACAATTGGTTCATACGTCAGTTGTGCGTTCGGCGATATATGAAGCACGCGGGAAGTTTGGCATCTTTCGTGTTCTCCAAACTTCCCGCGTGCTTCATATCTCGATGAACGAACGCTGACATATGTACCAATTGTTAATTCGTAAACCTTGTTTACGGGAAACTGAAACTGAATACTTTACCAACGGCCTTAATGTATGATACGGGTTCTGATTTTGGTGACTAGCGTCATTGCACAGACAAGATGAAGTAATATCGTTAAAACACAATCTTGAATACAAAGCGAATTATTGAGTAAAGGATCAAGTGAGAGTACAAACGACAGCTACAAACGGTTAAATTTTCTCGAAAAGACTTCCTCGAGTTTTGTTTCATGGACAGCAATTGCACGAAAGTAATTCACAAGATAATTGGGGAGTAGTCTCGACGTTTCATGGTTATTTTTTGCCATTAAAACAATTTATGAGCTGCAATATTTCCTTCAAGTGTTGTTGAAATAGGAAAGACGGAAATAAGTGGTTTCATCTGGCGATGTTGATTTGTTCAAGAAGCCTTAACCAAAAGATGAAGTTATAAGCTAGATTGTAGTTCTGCCATCATAGCCGAAATGAAAGTTTCGTTGCATCCTTAAACAAAATTTTCGTCAGATATTTACACTCCATAGTGGTGAAAGAGCTCATTTGATTGAGTTTAGTAGGATTGACCTTGAGCAGTGAATTGTGACTGTGACTGATATAAAACATATCTTGAAACAGAGAGAATCACTTGGAATTTCTTTGCTATTTTGCTTCAGAATTCATCATATGTATCGTAAACGAAAGAAGGATTGAAATTGTAAATGAATTATATTTTCACCAGCTTTTTTTTTTTTTTACTTATTACTGTAGCGCATTTCAGCCAATCTTTAGAGATCTTCAAGACTCTGCTGACGGTAAAATAACATATAAAGATAAGGATTAAGTTGTAAAAATAGCACAGTATTTGCACACTCATTTCTAGAAACTGTAAACGTTTTTTGTGTCGCTAGGGGAACGATCTGCGTTCCAATATAGAGTTAAGAAACCATTTCGTTGTCAAGGAAAACTTTCTATTTATCTAAATATTCGGTGCTTTACACTGTAAAAGCATTTCACTTTGAGGAGCACTTTCACAAGATACTCACTCTTGTTGTCAGACATCGCTTGTGCGTTAGAGACATTATTGAAGGCTCACTTAACCCAATTTGAACCATCTCTATCATTCTTAAGAAAGCTGCGGTCAGACTTAGATTTATCTCAGTAGGTATAAAAATAAAACAAGTACGATATTAGTAAATCGAATAAAAAAGATGATAAGTTTTGAGCTCGATAAAGAAATAGAGAAAAATGTTTTTCGTCTTGTCACGAGCTTGGGTCAAAAAAAGAAATCTGAGTTCCCATGAGGAACTCAAGTTGAGCCTTGGAGCTCCAATGTTCTACCACTGAGCCACAGAGACTCTGTGGTGAGGGAGACTTACTACGAAGTTCCTGTATGATACTCATCCTGCATACTGTTAGGATCAGCAATATCAATAGCGCCATGTTTGTAAATAGAATAAGGAGTGTAAGTTTTCGAGCTTGGGATCAGTCTACGAATTTCGATCAGTCTCTCGAATGTTCCATTTAAAAAAGTGGGATGCCACTAACACATCATTCTCCTTAAAAGAAAATTATATCTATGGGCAACCAATTTGCTTTAACGGAGTAAATTTGACCGTGGTGTATTCCAAGCGGGAACCTCAAAAGATTCGCTTATATCGGCCTACCCTTTTGTAGATTGCTACCTGTATTTGACAAAAATATTACGTTTGGTGGATATACCATGTAACGTGATTCAAATGGAAATTGTTTCTTATCCACGAGGTAAAGTGAGACGATGTTTTCAAGGTATTTTAATAACAGCTCTTTTTTATAATAAGGGCACAAGTTTCTTTTATCTATTTATTCCCTTTTATGTGACGTTAGAAAAACGCCCGCTTATTACAAAAGGAGATTTTTCGAATCATAGAAGTTCGGAGAGTCAAATTTAATAAAAATGAAATATTGAAAACAATAAACAACAATATGTATATTGAATTATCCCTTATTTATCTTCCCTAAGGAGAGTTCAGTGTCTACCCGCTTCTCCTAGTAAAACTCAAAATTATGGTAAATTTGGTACTTCGTCATGTGTTTACTCTCCAATTATTCAGCGTTGATACCTTCAAAAAGACGGATATATAAACACTGATTTACTTAACCAAGGAGTCTGACAACAGAGTAGTGGAAATATATGTACAAAAAGGCTCTTGAGGAGGCAGGCCTTAATGTCAGTGACTGCCATTCCGCTCTCTCCGCGAAAGCCTCGTCGTGATGTAAGATTAGGAGGAAGAACAGTTCTCTAATCAGGTAATTTCTAGTAATGATTGTGATTTATATGAACATTACAGAAACATACAGTTTGTTAATTTATGACTTCCTTAGTATGTCCCACATTATCAACCGTCAGTGCCTCGACTAAAATTAATCGTCATAAATAAAAAACTGGCATTTAATAGCACAACAACAATTGCTGAGCGAAATATACAAGATTTGCCCCTCATTTCCTCCAGAAGAGGGAGATCACTCAAAGTAATACACAAAAGCCAAACTGCGGAAAGGCTAAAACACGTACTGGAGAGTCGCGAAAGCTTACTAACCCCATTTTAGAAGGTTAATGCCGTAGTTGTAAGAGTGTCATGATGAGGTTAATTTTCATGGCCTCTTTCTCCTTTGTGTGGTCAGTCAGGCCTTTTTCTCTGACTTTAACAATCCCACGAGAATCCAAAAATCCCCAGAAGAGTGTACGTTGTTTCAATATACTACAAACTTATGTATAATGCTTTTCGAACGCACTGACTGCTAATCCAAAGCCGTTCCAGTTCAAGGAAACACGTGTTTAACCAAAATATTTGAAGCACTTGTAGGCACATTCGCGATGGCGAATTTTTGTCTTAGACTAATGAGTATGATCAAATGCATTTAATTTTCCCCGTCATGTAAAAATCAGCGGATCACGCAGTGCCTATTTTGAAAATATGTGCCTCATTATTAACTGACCAACTTGCTCTGGATGACTATCGCAAGATATGACGTAATCCACGACCAATCAGAGAGCAACCATCTCTATGCAACCCTATCCTCAACGACGGTCAACCTGCGAATTTCTAGCAAAGCCCACAGTATGTGTTGTATGCGGTTTTTGTAGCCAATAAGTGCAAGCCCAAGGCTTTGTTATGAGGACACAGTTGCCTTAGGAGAGAGTCAGGGCGGGTTTAATCAACTAACGACAAAGAGCGTTACTTTGGCCTACAAGGTTAATACTTGATTGAAAGAGATAGTTTAGTAAACTAGCTTTCCCACTCAACTACGATATATTTATTTAAGTGATGATGGCAAACTAAGAAGGAAGTGTTTAATTTGTTTTTGAAGAAAGAATGGTATCTCGAATTTCATTTCGGCGTCCTTTTCCCCCTGATTTTGAACGATTTGTCAATATTCTAAGCGCACAAGTATCAGTCATTGAACGTGTCAAAAGCTCCGGCCTTCTGGGCAAACATTTTTCAAAGAAGGGAACAGCTTGACAGGAAATATTGCTGTGGCTTTGTTCATTTTCCGACTTCCTTTCCTCACCATGAGTTTATATCACAAAAAAAAGTAGATTCTAAAATTAACGGCATATCAATATGATTGCTTTCGTAATCTTTGACCAATCATAGCTCGCCAGATTATGCTTTGCTGTTAATGTTAGAGATCTATAATTGTTTTTCTACTGTAAGTTAATGTCGCGAGAACAGGATAACAATAGGCATTCTGCGCGATGCTAAAAAAAGAGGAATGATGACGGAGCGAAGAGAGGCAGGAATCAACTCCATAGGTAAAAAAAACCTGACCTGAAGCCGCAGCTTTCTGACCAGACACGCTTTCGGGAAAAAGGTAAATCCGCCAATCAAGCAACCCAAATGATAAATTGTTGTGGATTTCTACAGCTGCCATTTTACCGACATGTCTCCTCTCTGTAGTGAGCGAGAGAAAAACACCGACACGATTATGCCATTTTGATGGAAACGATCTCCAGCCAATACCTAATAAAGGGAAAGCGCACCAAAGCGATTTCACTACAACTTTAATCTTTAAAAATATTTAAAAACATCTCTCTTTAGCTCTTGAAAAAAAAAAACGCGAATGCTTTGGACTCAACTAGAAAATAAGACATAACGCGATACTTAATCATGTACTTGCAAATGTGATGCTTATATTGTGCTTAAGATTTCTCCGGATACGAACTATTATTTTAAGGACAAGCATTTTCTTTGACAATTTTTCAAGTGTTTTTGTGATTGAATTATGTAATCGCTCAATAATGCCAAGGTAAACGCCGAGGTAAATTAAGGACACGCTTGTGAATACGCCAAGATCGGATTTGAATGACCTATTCACGTGATTACAGCTTAAAGTTCAGTCCTTTTTGTATACAGCAGCTGTCACGTTTCCCACCGAGTAAGTTAGATAACAGCTGTGCATGTTTTACCGATAATAGTGTCAGTTACTCATCCAATGTCACTCCAAACGGATATCGAGACGTTGCTAAAAATGATAACAAAAGTAGTGAACTCTGCCAAAACTCAATTATCGCGGTTGAACAGATCAGCACTATTGGATATATTATTGATGCTTCAAATATTTAGCTTGTTTCCATCACTGGTGTCAAATTGTTAAAAGTAATCCAAAATCCAAAAAGGAAACGTCGTTGCATAAGAACCTCTTGAGGCTGTGTTATCACAAAACCACTGACTGGCTGTACGAGAAGTCTGTTCCAATTCCCCAAGAAAGCCTAAACGTTGGAACCGCCAAGTGAAGATGAACAATAACTCCGCTGTCAACTTACCTCACGACGAGTACACTCCGTGCATTTTCGAACAAACGTTTTCGTATCCCGTTTCGGCCTGCGCCACAGCAATTACATCTGTAGCGGTATTTGGAAACTTGTTGGTCTGTCTCGCAATACTTGCCAATAGACATCTCCGCAATAATCCCACGGATCTCTTCATTCTGTCCCTCGCTCTCTCGGATTTTCTTGCAGCAATCATAGTGATGCCGTTTGATATTGAGTTACTTTTTAGGATTGATTTTGAATGGAATCATGGAGAAGCATTCTGTATAATTTGGCAAGTTGTGTATCTTATTACCATACCCATTTCGGTTTTCAGCCTCTTGGCCATCAGCGTGGATCGATACAAGACCCTCAGAGATCCTTTGGCTCGGTTTAAGACCGCACAATTCCTGACTCAAAAAAGAGCCTCACTAGTCATCATGGTAATCTGGCTTTACAGCATTTTATGGGCACTTTTTGTCTTCATGGGTTGGAGAGAAAAGGGAGAGCCAGATGATAAAGACAACTGCATGCTGCCCTATACTAAAGAATACAACATTCTTAGCTCTTTTTTCAATATCATTTTTCCGCTAATGATCACATGCATTTTCTACATCTTGATTTACCGTATTGCTGTCAAAAACAATCAATTTATCAAACGAGATGGCTTTCCCTCCATCCGGGAACCTACTAAAGAAGAAAAAAGGATGTATTTCAAGAATGTCAAAGCTGCTAAGACGACTGCCACCTTCCTGTTGGCGCTTTTCTTCTGTTGGCAGCCTTACTGTTATTTCATCATCGTCGAAACCATTCTAGGGAAAGAGTCGTTTCCTTGCAAAGTTTACATGTCGTTGTTGTGGTTGGGCTACCTTAATTCAGCGCTTAATCCCTTTTTGTACGCCTTCAGCAACAATCGTTTTAAGGCTACGTTTAGAAATCTGTTTACTTCGCTTAAACCTGCTTTAAAACCAGCCGAGCCTGCTTTATCTTTGCGCCGGCTTTCCACGTTTTCACAAAGCACTGTCACTTCCGAGATTCCAGAACTAGAAAACGGTGTCCGACTCCGATCCGTATCGTCCTTCGAAAATTGAATTCTAACATCATGCGCAATAAAGAAGCAGTTCCAATAAGAAATCAGTGAGTCAATTTAGATGCATGTAGATATACATATGAAGGGTGAAGAGTGACAATTCTATTTGATTTAGAAATACGCAGCCAGTAAAAGACTTGGCCCACTCACGTTTTCGTGTCGGGTGTGTGTCATTGATTTGAAAAACGTTGAAGGAAGCCTTAGAAACGATGGCAAAACACTATCTTGAACTTGCAGCAGTGATTCTAGATATCTTTAAGATGTGGATCATCGGCATTTTACTTTATAAATAATTTATACATTTTCCATTGGCCATTCAGGGAATATATTTCTTTTTGAGTAGATTGATATACTTTAAGACTGGCATCGAGAAGAAACCGTACCATCGTATGAGAAGGCTTCGTAAGAAATTTTTACATAGCTCTATTTCAGTAAATCTATTTTTCTAATGTGAAACATTTTTTCCGGGACTTCAGTTGTGAGCTACTTCCCCTGTGTGTATATCCCCTGTCTTGTATGACAAGATAAAAACATTTTGACTTAAAAAATCTTGATTTGTCCTCGTCGTCACAAACATTTACGCACTGGAGGTGATGACATACCACAAAGATACTAGATTCAGTTGCTGCAGAGGCTCAACGAGAAATGTCAGTCTCCCTCACAGATACTAGAGAGGAAATGATTGAGAAGAAGGCGCCCAACTGATAAATAATTGCTCGTTCAGTTTTGCTTTATCTCTTATCAACTGGTTTAGCCTCTGCATAAATTTAAAAACTTCATTCGTCTTCTCCCCTCAGAAGTAATAAACGACCAAACCCTTAAAAAAAGGGATGTTATGTATAAAATGAACTTAAGAAATGCCTCCCAATATGCAAATATAACTGCTAATGAAAATATTTCGTAACTAGACTTGAAGTGTTTTCGTTCCAAGTAGAAAACAAGATGAAATGATGTCACTTACTTACGTCAAACTAATTGCAATAGTGCCTTCAAAGTGGTTTACATGTCTGTCCGATGTTGTCTTTAGCACTTTTCCACAAAAAGAACACGAAACAGAAATCAAGTGAGGAAAATTTTGTTTTCGTTCAAAAACCAGGGGTGTTATACAAAAGCTTTAAGGTTGCAAAGACAAGAGCGGATGATATACAAATTCAAACTAATTGGAGAGAAGAAATAGGCGGAAAATACTGAGTATTGCACAAGTCGCCCACAAATGTTAATAACAACGCAAACCGTGTCAGGATATTTCACCTGACTAATATAGATACATTCCAGCCGAAAATAGACAAACTTCATCTGTATATCAAGAAACTGATTAGCCTTCAGTAGTTTATTTCCACATTTTGGTCTGCAGAGTTACGTGCAGATTAACGAAGACCGCATTTTAAGAGTAGAAGCTAGGCAGATTGCGAGACTTATTTCTCTACACCAGAAAAAGACACAAAAGTTACAATGAACATAACTTCGAATTTCACTCATGATTGGGAAACTTCCTTCAGTTTTAAACCCTCCTTTGCGTATCCAGTAGCCGTTTTTTACATTGCTGTCACAGTTGTGGCAACCATAGGAAATCTCATGGTCTGTTACGCCATACTCACCGATAAGAATCTGCGCAACAATCCATCAAACCTGTTGCTCTTGTCCCTGGCTGTGGCAGATCTCCTCACGGCAACTATTGTGATGCCATTTGACACAGAGTCATTATTCCTGAACTTCGCATGGAAACACGGGAGGGCTGTGTGTCTAACGTGGCAATTGGTGTATCTTTTCGTTGTACCTGTCTCCATTTTCAGCCTGTTGGTCATCATTATTGATCGATATCAAACCCTCAGCGATTTTCACGGCCGATTTGGGTGTTCACGGTTCATGACTAAACAAAGAGCGCTTATAGTGATCGCGACAATCTGGCTTTACAGCATTTTATGGGCTCTTCTCCCTGTCATGGGATGGAGGAGAGAAGGCGACTTTCTTGAAGATGGCATCTGCATGTTATCATACACAAAAACCTACACCATAGTCAGCCCCTTTCTGAATATCATTCTTCCACTCCAAGTATCGTGCGGGTTTTCCATTCTAGTATATCACATAATACGAAAGCACGAGAAGGCTCTAAGCAATACAGAGCATAATTCATCCCAACAACTCACGAAAGAACAACAAGAGATGTATCTGAAGAATATCAAGGCAGCCAAAAAGAGCTCAGTATTCGTGTTGGCTATTTACGTCTGCTGGCAGCCATACGCCCTTTGGCTTGTCTCTGACACCATCACTAGCAAAAAGTGGACATCGTTTGACCACGAAGTCTACATGGTGCTGTTGATGTTTGGTTTTCTCAACTCGGCGCTGAATCCCTTTCTGTTCGCATTTCGGAACAAGCACTTCAGAGCTGTGTATGCAAAAAGGTTTCCTTCCTCAGAACATCGATCGCACCTGTCAATTCAGGATTCAAATGTCACTGAGCTGGATAGATTTGACCACGATACTAAAACAGCATAGTTTCAGCCCAAACTTCTTAGTTATTTGTTTAGCATTCATCATAAAAAGAATTTTAGTGTTGCATGACTGAGCCAAGTTTTGAACTGCATTGTTGTTGTCACCATTCTCCACTCTACTAATTAAAATTAGTTTTGATGATAATTCCCGAGAGTTATAAATGATGGTGAACAGATTGTCGCTTATAATTTGGTACATAAATAACAATATATCAAAGGAACAAAGCAGAATTAAGTTTGGTCGTCTAAATTACGACAATTGTTCTTTTAGAAGACAGAAATGATTTTTTAGCACGACAACATTCGCCTTTTTCTTTAGTACACAGCTGTTCGTTTTCTCAGCAAAGCGAATGTTGATAAACAGCTTAGAAGACCACTCTCCAAACTTAAATTATAGGGATCTTTAAGGTTCGATGTAAGCAAACAATGAAACAAATATTACATAGGAAAAATCGAACTGTTTGAATCATACTAAAAGGCGTTTTACAGCTGACGAGCAGAACTCACCTCAACCAAGATCATTTCCGATGAAAAGCAAGATAAGAGGACATAGACCCAGTTCCCTATCAGCGGGACCCCGCTGCCTCCAGATAGTTAATTTCTTGCCAAGTTGACCTTTGGAGTTTTATGAAATAGGTTATAGCTATACTGTATGTGAATGTGAAATGATTTCGACATGTTTTTATGACAAAGACTTCACTAGATGTCATCTAAAGGATGAGCTGAAGTTTGCCAAATAGACTCAAACCGATCAATATGTATGCTATTGTAAAGAAACTGAGAAAATTTAATGAAGTGAAGTCGAGTAAGATGCTGTAACCACGCATATTTGAAGAGTGACGATTTTGTGCTGAGATATTTAAAAAATGCAAAGGACTTGGAAAATGTCTGTCTTCGAGCTCGAAAGTATACCTTTTTGAAATTGCAAATGTTCCAGAAATTATTGTTTGAAAGGAATAGGTCTAAAGGCAGAAGGATGAAGCATCACTGAACCAAAAGTCTCATAACTGTGGAAGTTGTTTTCTGTGCTTTTTGCAATGTAAAGGACGCCTTTCTTCGGTCGCGTCACTTTGGAGTAGTAATATAAAAGTGATCCAAAATCTTTTGGTCAATCAAAAGAACCGAGAAATTCACTTCGGAAGAAAACAAATTAGGAGTCCTTTGAAGCAACATGATCAAAGTGATCAAAGCTAACCCTATCAGAGGAGTGAATGCTGTTCTTAAATCTAAGCAGTGGGAGATTCATGCGATCCTGTCCGCACATCTGAGAGCTGCTTTTAATTCATTCAGAGAAAGGTATTAAGTTTTATCTCACTTTATAAAAAGAAAATAATGCCCCTGATATGATTGATATTTCGTTTGTGGTATGACTTTTGCCTGATTCAAAATAACAATGTTCCAGTGAGAACCAAAACAATTTTTACACGGGAAGTACACTTGAGTTCCATCACTTGATTTTTTATTTTAAAGTTACAGTGACACGATCACCTTAAAGTTACTGCGAATTCTGAATAAACCGTTAATACTAACTAGTAAATAAAGTGAATAAAAAGTTTGTTTAATTTCCCTAAATAAATGTTGTCGCAATGAGAATTCTCCAAAGTGCTGTTGTACATTATTCTTCGTTAACCATCCATCTGTCACCAATGTAACATTGCAATCACCTTAGGCAGTGGAAGTTATCGAAACTGTCAACTTAGCGCGCCACTGCTTGCAGGAAGCTTTGCAGCCCACATCCGATCTAAAAATGAAATGTTATCTACAAAACTAAAAGTGCGATGACGTCAGTGTGACAATATATGGGGAAGCTGAGGGATAAAGATAGATACAAGGTGACAGGAATAACCTCATTTCAATGTACTGACTCAGTTCAAAAGAAAAAAACAAGTGATATCAGTTCTTTAATCAACGATATCATGAAATGAAAAAGAGAGATCTTTCATTTGATGTTTTCGTTGTTGTTTTTTTTTTTTTCGCTGATTTTGACCAACTACCGGAAGTAATTATTTTAAATTCATTCTCTGTGTATATGTGTCATGATTTGATGGCTAAACACCTTCATGGCGACGGAAAACGCTTGGCAAAAAACTTAGCTGGAAATATTGTGGCTTTGTTGACTCGCAGACTTTTGCGTCATATATTGAAATTTGTTTTGTTCAAATATCCGAAAGAAGGCTTTCTCATTCGGAAACGTAAACAAAACTTTTGTTCTCTTAACTAAAACTTCTCCATAAGAGGAAAAAACGTAACTGATCCTTTTTTGCCCGGTCAACATTCTGTAATACTTAACTTTAATTTAGGAAATTGGTGGGAACTGCACCAGGTGATTTAACACAATAATGATATTTTGATGGAAAACTCTCCAGCCAGTATACAAGACAATGCATGATGTCAACTCAATCATCAATGTCTGGAAAAGATAATCTTTCAGCATATGTGAAATATCAAGTGTGAATGCAGCAAAATAAGACACAACAGTATAATGGATATTTCTGTGTTAGTATTGTATTTTCAGATATTTCTAGATTTTAAAATATCATGCAATATCCTTTTTTTTCAAGCCTGAAGAGAAGTTTCCTTATTATTATTGTTTTTGTTATTTGTCATTGTGACTCAGTTATACCACTTGGTTGCAGACGAAAATCTGATTTTTCTAACCTAACCCAAGCTTTTAAGCTGCATGCAAATTGAACCATACATCTTTCAAAATGTCTGGTTTACTTTGAATCTGTCAGTTTTTCATAGGGACATAGTCCTCGAAAATTTTAATCCTAGGTTTCTTTTTGCAATTCCAATGAATAAGGAGACGTCAGAGTGATATTGAGTATGGTATACTCTGCCAAAATCAAGTGCTACTGGTTAAATGAAGCCTTAAAAATATCTCAAGTGGTCACGTAAATCTTTGAGACGGCTGATAATCAATTTATTTTTGATTTGGCGCTTTGTTGTGATGAGCAAATCGAATACTGCAGTGACTGGTGAGGTATTGAGGTGAAAACTCCAGTAAACTACGGGAAAAGTTGAGTTCGATTTTACAACCGAGAGCCGCGACATATTTACCTTCCAAAACAGCTTCTTAAGAATGAACAACAGTTCTGCCGCAGATCAGTTCACCGACGAAGACGTTTTGTTTGGTTTCAGACCAGAGTTTTCGTATCTCGTTGCAGCCTGTTACACAGTTATCACAGCGGTGGCAGTCTTTGGAAACTTCTTGGTCTGTTTCGCAATACTTGCTAACCAGCATCTCCGCCACAATCCGACGAATCTTTTCATTTTTTCCTTGGCTCTTTCAGATTTTCTCGCGGCAACGATAGTGGTACCGTTTGATATAGAATCACTTTTCCTTGATGGTGCATGGAATCATGGAAGAGCATTCTGCATAGTTTGGCAGGTGGTGTACATGATTACTATACCCATCTCGACTTTCAGCCTATTGACCATCAGTGTGGATCGATATAAAACCCTCAGTAATCCTTTGTCGCGGTTTAAGAATTCACAGTTCATGACCCAAACTAGAGCTTTAATTGTCATAGCGATCATCTGGCTGTATTGCCCACTATGGCCGTTTTTTGTCCTCATGGGTTGGCGAGAGGAAGGAGAAGCAGATGATGATGGCATCTGCATACTAAATTACACAAAGAACTTTGTCCTTGTTTCGTCCTTTCTTAATGTTATTCTTCCGCTGATGATCACATGCTTTTTTTACGTCCTCATATATCGCATTGCTGTCAAGAACAATCGATCCACCAAAAGAGGCACCTTTCCTTCGACCCGAAAGCCCTCCAAGGATGAAAAAAAGGTGTATTTGAGAAATGTCAAAGCGGCTAAGACGACTTCAAAGTTCGTTTTGGCGCTGTTCTTCTGCTGGCAACCTTACTTTTATTTTGTCGTTGCTAGTGCTATTGACAGCGAAAACTGGGAATCGTTTCCTCACGAGGTTTACCTGGTGTTATTAATGTTCGGTTACCTTAACTCAGCACTTAATCCGTTTCTTTTTGCCTTTTCCAACAAAAGTTTTAAGGCCGTTTATAGAAAGCTTTTTACATCGCGTAAACAAGCTGTAAAACGGGCTGAACCCAGCATATCACTACGTCGGCTCTCAACGTTTTCACAAAGCACTGTCACCTCCGAGATTCCGGAGCTGGGAAGCGGTGTCCGTCTCCGATCCATATCCTATTATGAAGATTCGGTTTTTGAATCAATGCCTGCGGCAGAGAGGTAGCTGTAGTGAGAACTCAAGGAGGTAATTCAAGATCTAGAAACTTTGGTTAAAAGAGCTGGGTTATTTGTATGTGATTTACCAACAAACATTATATTGTTGCATTACTCCGAGGCTCTTAATTTGAATATTGTAAAGCAATTACATTACAAATAAGAATTTTTCCCAAGCACTTATATAGATCTGTCAGGTAATAACAACATATGCATTTTGTAAATAATCACATCGCAATGTACCTGCTTGAGCAGTAGCGGTAATCATTATGTTTGGGGTAGGAATCACCTAATATGTAACTCTCTGAGATTTGATGGTAAAAATGTTCTATTAGTGAGAACATATTTTATGCAAATTTTCTGAGCTTACTAAGATTTTGTTTGAAATTAATGTGATGCTTTATCGTTGAAATTAACGGGACAGAAAATTGAAATTAGGGATACATAATCAGTAAAACATGGAGATAGTATAGGTGAAGTGACGTGTGGTCTCAGGGTTATTTCTGTAAGACATAAAACTCGACAAAATTTGACTTACAAAATTGCAAAAACAAAGAGATCAAATGCTACAAATCTTGGTTTTGTATCTATCAAGAGAATGTCAACTGCTGATATTCTTATAATACATAGACACACACACAAATATATATATAGATATATATATATATATATGTATACATATCTGAAGGTTGGACAAATCAATGACACGTAACTTTTCTGTAACTCTGAGTTTTTTTTCCTCACAGTCACACAGAATTTATAGATATACATATATAAATTATTAAACCCGACAAAGCAAGCAACCTTAACAATAGAACTTAATTAATTTCCAAACGCCGCCATGAGAACAAATACTCCCTAGTGAACATCGACACCAGATTACTATAGACTTACTAATTAAATAACTACTGTACATATTTAAACTAAGTGAGGTATAATCTTCATTAAAATCTGTTTAATGATCGCGTAAGCGTGAAACTCAGAGTCACAGAAAAGTTTTCTTATTGATTTGTCCAACTTTCAGATATATAGGGATATAGTCATAGCCATGAGCCTTCAGATAAAGGCTGCTTCGAGCGTTTTTGTCATTGACGCAATTTTGGGTAAATACAGGTTTGTCACAAGTGTTTTTAGAGCGGTTGAAAATAAAGTAACGAGGTTGTGATCGACACATTACTGGAATTCCTTGTTTCCACGTATCGATAAACCAGAAACATATATCATGGCGGGACTTCCTGGTTTTCTCGCAGATAAGCTCAACCCTGATACATTTTGAAAATTTTGGGTAAAGACGTGCGGCTCATTATACGCCGGTGTTTACCGTGGCCGTAACTTGTATGCTTCCGATTAGCGAACCAGTCATTGTCTAGCGAACAAATGGAGGGTTAGGGGTTGGAGAGGGTGGGGGGGGGGGGTTGGGGGGGGTTGGATGATTATGATGCGATTTTCAGGGGAGAACAGAGAATGGAGAGGGATGAGTTGTTGTTAACAGAGTATAAAGGGGGCACGATTGAAAATTGACTGCAATTAACTGCCAATAAGGGAGAGGATCTGGTAGATTTTAACGTAACACAACCAAAATGCTCCGACCCAACTTCACCCCACCCCACCCCAGGCGGGAAATAATGAACGGTCCCTACACGCGATTTAATAACTATACCTACACTGTCGCAACAAGGCCATGTTCAAAACTACCATAACTGAATGATAAGATACCCCAGAGTGGCTTGATTACAGTAACTCCTTGCAGTTAGGAAAGAAAAGGAAATTTTAAAATAAGGATTTCCTAAAACATGTGTACGAATAACTTCAAATTTTGATGGCCTAATCCTTTTAGACTAGCATCTAATTTCTCCTTACATTCTCACCCCCGAATCACACATTAACTCTTTAACTCCCAAGATCTGATTGATAATTCTTCCCTTTGGCTGTTACATATTTCATTATGAATAAGCTATGGGAATTTGGTTTTTTGATCAAGATAACAACTTCTGCCTGATATGTTTTGGTATTCTCACCACCCGTTTGTTTGATAACGTTTGGATATTATAGGGAGAAAGTACATGTTAATCACCCCTGGGAGCTAAAGGTTTAAGGTCATAAGAATAAAGGCAATTTTCAGCGACAAAAGAATCTCCTGATTGTTCAACAAATTCTCCTTGTCAGCACGTTGAGAAACTTAACGTATAGAAAGCAGGTGTTAATTTAATAAAACTTCGACACCTGTAATCTCCAATTAGGACCATAGTGTTTCAAAGTGCAGACGAAAACGAGTACAATAAACATTGCTACAAGTCCAGGTTTCAAGTTTCCGATTTGTAATTACAAGTGTAGTGCTAAAAGTGTAAAAGATGGTAGGGATCAAATTTAATAACACTTTTACAAGAGTCCAACTTGGATTTTTACCAGAGTCCAACTTGTAAATCACAAGTGCAAAATATAAGTCGCATGTCACTTGCAAACATTAAGTTAGACTCTGCAAAAGGACATTG
The DNA here is from genome assembly GCF_036669915.1 of Pocillopora verrucosa. Lineage (NCBI taxonomy): Eukaryota > Metazoa > Cnidaria > Anthozoa > Scleractinia > Pocilloporidae > Pocillopora > Pocillopora verrucosa. The sequence continues at coordinate 2,463,530 of NC_089315.1, read as the reverse complement.
GAACGTCACAGTATGCCATTTTCTGGTGAAGAGGAACTCGACAAGCTGCTGAGACGTCAAGTTATCCGCCAACCAAGGAATTTCCAAAAAAGCCGGCTTTTCGACATCGCAAATTCAAGGCAATTTCTAGAGAAGTTTCGTCTGCCTGTGCACGCCCTCGTCCACCTTTTAGAATTAGTAGGCCCGTGTTTGGAGCATAGAAACGACACTTAACAGATCTGCTGGACGCCGCAGATCTCGACAATGTCTACGAAGAGTTGGCTATCGGTGATGGAGAGGAACAAGTAGACAGAGGGGCGCAGTTGCTGTAGCACTTATTCCAGTGTGAGGATTGATACAAATTACGCTCAATTAAAAACTGCACCTGTTTCAATATCGTGCAAAATCAAGAAGCTATTTTTTATTCAATGACGATAATTATTACATTATATTGCACAAAGTACACATATACCTAACCCCCGAAGAAAAAAAGTAAGTGTACATGTGGGTCATAATTCTGATATTATCTATCACCAATAAAAGTACTCCTCCGACTATCAATAGCATTATTATATAATAAGTCTGGTAGATGTCCAAATGGTTATCAATATCATCATTTTAATTTGCATTTTAGATGCCGTTTAATCAAATTAAATTTTTTTAAGTCTTTTTGTCTCCAATCTCAGCTTATTTCTTTTTAGTTGGAGGTTTCTCTTAAGGCGCAGTATGTCGTCTTCTGTTGTCTTCTTGTCTGCAGTTACAATTGATGATCTCTCTTTAGCCATGAGAGCACCTTCCTTTCCAGCTGATGGCAAAGCTTCACGTCTGATTTTTGTTGGCGTTTGTGTTTCGGCGACTGCCTGTTTGAGTAATACTTGTAGTGAGCGGGCACCGTTACGTTACACTTACTTCTTCCGTTTCACCACTCTCAGTTTCTACGGTAGAAACTTGCACTTCATCAGTGTAACTTCCAACGTCACCTGTTACAATGAAATTGAACATAACAATAAATTTATTATCTCTGGGTTAGCGGTCGCTCCGTTTCGTCCGTGTTGGGAAAGGGTAAGTGTTGCAGGGTGGGGTTAAGGGTTTCTTTAAGATCTGAGTTGGTTTATAAAACTTTTACTCCAGTTTGGCAACATATGATAGTTCTTTCCCCTTGCATGAGTATAAAATGACGATAGTAGCATTCTCATTTCATTACCAACAGGACTTGCACGTTTAACAGGGTTGAATCATTTACATATGGATTATAATTATTTTAACTTCAACGCAAGGAGCTGTCGTGACAACGATCTCCAAATACAATATCCGAATCGTTGACCTTCACTGGCTCTATATTGGCGCTTTTACGACCTAAAACATCGAGGACAGTCTCATCTAGCTCAGTGAGCTCTCAACTCCCCACCCTCCCTCCTTGCAATAGTCTTGATTCGCTTATTTTTTTGAGTGTAAGTCTGCGAATGTTGGCTCATTAAATATTTCGGAGTGTTTTGACGCTGTCTATGTTTGCGCCAAGGCTGTTTTATTACGTGCAAATCTTTTCCCAGGCTGCTTGCTTTACTTTCTTCGTCACGGTCGACGAACATGGCACCAAAA